>NC_083730.1:15510227-15813257 GCF_028564815.1 Eubalaena glacialis
GGAGAGGGGGAAGGGTAAGCTGGGACGAAGTGAGAGAGTGGCATGGACATATATAGACTACCAAATGTAAAATAGATAGCTAGTGGGAAGCAGCCGCATATCACAGGGAGATCAGCTCGGTGCTTTGTGACCACCTAGAGGGGTGGGATAGGGAGGGTGGGAGGGAGACACAAGAGGGAGAGGATATGGGGATATATGTATATGTATAGCTGATTCACTTTGTTATAAAGCAGAAGCTAACACACCATTGGAAAGCAATTATACTCCAATAAAGATGTTAAAAAAAAAATCTATTTCACCAACTCTGCTGTGGCTGAAACTCTTAGAAAAATCCTTCAATGATATTGAAACTTCATCGTCTTTTCTAAATGAATGATCGCCAGGATCATTGCAGCTTCTGAACCTGGCTGGGGTTTGTCACCTGCTGAGCAGTACAGTTCTGTAGTTTCAGGGGTGAAGCAACCATGATCTACTGCCTTTACCCTAGGAATGACTCAGTGATGCTGAATGTCAGTCCCTGCCAGAATCACAGCTGTTCTATAATTCTTCATCTAGTTATAAAGTGTTCTGCTAGTATATCTGCCTATGTCCCTCAGTGATTACCTTGTCTACCTCTATACTGTGACTCTTAAGCCAAGGTTCTGGTTGAATAACAGCCATAGGGAGATGATCATAATCATGTGCTTCAAAGCTTCTCTACCAATGTGGGCAGGATCAGGTGTCTTCCCAACTCAAAAAAAGTTCTTTGAAAATATATTAATACTAGCTGTCAAAAAGCACCATCTGGCCTCACAGAGACTCAGTGATCGCTATAAATTATGACTGTGAATTCTATTCCAATATTGTCACCATTCAGTATTGCTAAAGGTGATCCCTCATCAAACATCACCAGAATTAACTTTCAGGGGGCAATGCTTTGATACATTTTTCATGAATATATTATTCTTGAGGAGGTTTATAAAAAGAATTTACTTCTACAAAAAATGTATTTACTAAGTATATTCAAGTAGAATACAGTTCAAAAATATATTCACAAAAAATATAGAAGTATCCTATCAACTATATATAAATATCATATGTATAAATAATATATAAATAATTAGTTATTATATATAAATAAATATAACTAATTTTAGAAATTATAATATTTTATGGTAATATAAATAGGGGCTATATTAACAAGAACAATTAATATTCAAGATCATATGTTCTAGGAATATATTTTTAAGGCATTCAGTCTCATTCACTTTCTGCTTCTAAATCTCCAGCCACAAGAAGAGAGAGCTGGCACTAAGGTTAATGAAAATATTCCAAAAAATGTAGCCATAAAAAAAGGTGAAACTGGTCAAGTTAAACTAAATAGTTATAAGAAACAAGTAAATTTGAAAAGATTTTCACTTGGGAAATGGGCCTGTTATTAAATTATATATGAGTGAATTGGTAATTAAGTAAAATGGCCTGATTTGCTCAGAATATCCCTTCTTTGGTACTCCAGGCACTGTCTTCAATAATTTCTTAACCAGCTCAATTTTCATTTTTATTCTTTCACCCTCTCAAATACTTTGTGTCCCTCATTATCTGCGGGGGATTGGTTCCAGGAGCCGCGATGAGTACCAACATCCGCGGGTGCTCAAATCCCTCATGTAAAATGGCATAGCCCTGTCGGCCCTCCATATCTGTAGGTTCGGCATCTGCAGATTCAACCAACCAGTACAGCTTCCTGCAGTCAGATTACAAATATAGTACAGTGTTCATCTTTGACCAAAAATTAAGAATATTGAAAAATAAGATAATATCCAGAAAAAACTAACAATGGATAAGGAATGTGTGTTATTTGAAGAAGAGATGAAGAATCTAAAAATGTTTAAAAATGGAAGATGGAAATGAACAGTTAATAATAGCTTACTTAAAATATTTGAAGCTCTGAGGTACAAACAAATTTGAGAGTGCACACTTTATTGAGATGTACATCAAGCTCTAGTAACACTCGGCAGGAGTTCATTTAAAACTCAATTAAATCAGACAAAAAGCTAGCGAAATACTGAAAAGAGAAGGGGAGAGTGATTAGTGAAAAGTTCACAATTTTCTCTAACAAGAGAAATCAATGAGGGTTGAGTGTGATGCCATAACAGACGGAATTTTCCAAAGAAATGTTGGAATTAGTGCTATCCCTGAAAGTCAAAAATATAGGATGACTGTCTTTCCTGGTTTTAAAAATTAGATTTGAAACCAAGTAGACTCATGAACAATAATTTTTTAAAGAGCACATAGGGTTTAAAAACATGCATATGTATGTAATCTGTTTTAGTAAGTGTTTATTGCACACTTACAAAATGCTAGGGCTGTGCCAGGTGCTTCGAAGATGGAAAGGCTTCACCATTGTTTTCAGAAAGTCCACAGTCTATACAAGGGAACAGGAATATAGAGAGATAAGAGCAGGGTAGGGACCAGAGAGGCCAGTGAAGCACTCACCTCAGGCGTAAAATTGAAGGGAGTGCCAAAAAACAATCAATAACCGAAATAAATCGTATTTCGATGCAATATTTTTAAGCATCAAAATTGATGCAAAAATTTCATCATGAAGAAAATATCAATGTTTTAAATAAAGCAAGATCACTGTTAATGATTTTTCCTTTTGCTTCAAGCTCCAATATAGCTCGGCATGACACTGGTCAGTAGTACAGTGCTGGGATAGGCACAGGGCCGAAGGGCTTCTAAAGAATGAACATCTAAAACTGTTAATAGTGGTAGCAAGATATGATCCATGAAATTGTTCCTAGAGAAATATGAGCCATCTTAATGATAAGTCTAAATTAGGTTGATAAAGATGGGAAGTGGGCAGGCATTATAAACTAGAGAAGCATTCAATATAGATGTCCGTAAAAACACAGTGATTTTTGTTTTTAATATGGTTTCTCCATAAATAAATTCTTTAAATAGAAAAAAAGATAATTTCTATAACATATCAAGATTTCTGAGCAAAGATGCCTATGCAAAAATATAAAATATTAATTCAAAAGAGCACTTATGAATTGTCATCGAGAATTTTTAGCTTTCCAGTTCAAGCTCACATTAATTATAAGAATAAAAATCGGATACAATGCTACTTCTCTACAATGGAATAACCAGATGGCCTCAGCAACATAGGTCTGTGACAAAGTTATGAATCTTATTTCCTTTGTGACTTGTTTGCATATACGTTTGTCCATTTTTAACTTGGATAATTGTGTTTTCTTCCACTTATAACCTCTTTGCTCAACATACCCCAAACTTTTGATTTCTATATCTCTGCTAGTGTACAAACATATATGGATTGAGTTTAGCTGGGTCTATGGTTAAATACCTAGGCAATTTTTAGACTTGTACGTGTAGAATCAATTAATTGTCTTCAGACTAGACTGATGTGACCTGATAGTCATTGACTATGATGTTGGAAAACGGAATGAAAGATTTAGCAGACCATATAGATTTTTCTATTTTCTTGAGGACATAAAATAGTGTAATTTATAGCACATTCTTTCTGAACTACTCTGGTATGTAATTACTGTTAATTGAGCTTTTAAAATACTTATATTGTTTATCAATACAATAATTTTATAATTTTAGGCCCTAAGAATCTTGATAAACAAACTGCTGAATTCATCCACAGCAAGAGAACATTTTCCAATCTTGACTTTTTAGTGTCCAATTAACAGCCAAAATGTTATGTCATTATGGGGTCTTGTTTTGCCTTTGTATATTTTCTGTTTGGAATGTGGGACACAAAAAACTTGTTGAGTAACAAAAAATAATAATTGCACTAATTACAGAATCTAGAAAATAGTTGTATTTCATTAAAGGAGTTAAGTTACAACTGGAAGGTTTAGGAAGAGGAAAAACCCATAAATCAGTAGGCTTAAGGAAGATGCACAACCCTAATGAAAGGACAAGACTACCCAAGGCTATGCAGGAAGAATATGGTTCATTTCCATTTCCATTCATTTTAGTCTAACATATGGCAATTAAGTTTTACTAATATTTAATATACAGATTGATCTTCATGCCCTCCAACATCAACTGGAGTAAGAATGGTATCTTCAAGGAAAATCACAAGTTCCACAATTCAGAGATGCAATCAACAATGCCCTCATCTGTTTTCCATATTTTGCAAAGCATTAAAATGTATTGGTTGCCAGTTAAGTGGATTTATGGATGATATTTTCTAGTTTTAACTAAAACTGATATCAGAAAATAAAGAAGTGGCTTAAATAAATTCTTGAAAAGAAAAGAAAAATTTTAGTTAATACTGATAATTTGATTCCTCAGAGATGCCATTTTTACTTCTAGTGTAAGCTCTTCCTAAGCCAGGTTACTCGGTAAGAATAATGGAAAACTAGTCAGATTTGACAAAGCTAACCAAAAATGCAAAATATTATAAATGTTATTTCCAGTATAGATTTATTTTTTAAATATTTATTTATTTATTTATGCTGCACCAGGTCTTAGTTGCGGCATGCGGGATCTTTTAGTTGTGGCACGCAGGCTTCTTAATTGCAATATGCATGCGGGATCTAGTTCCTGGACCAGGGATCGAACCCGGGCCCCTGCTTTGGGAGCACGGAGCTTAACCACTGGACCACCAGGGAAGTGCCTCCAGTATAGATTTATATTTACTATTGATAATTGCAAACTTGTCCCAAGTATATATTTTCTTCTTTATAAATTGTGTTACTGTAATATATCTTTTTCAGTGATGGTCATTATGAATCATATATCAAAAAATACTGAACTTCAAGCTAGATTTTTGAGTTGCTGTATCTCAGTGTATTTAAACAAGGTTTTCCAAAGGAAAATATTGAATCACATTGCTTTCACTAAAAATTAGGATGAATAACATTTTTAGTGAGATCAAAAAAATTTGTATCATTAAAATATAAAATCTATCTTATACTATATTCATTCCATCCCTTTTTTTTTAAACATCTTTATTGAAGTATAATTGCTTTACAATGGTGTGTTAGTTTCTGCTTTATAACAAAGTGAATCAGTTATACATATACATATGTTCCCATATCTCTTCCCTCTTGCATCTCCCTCCCTCCCACCCTCCCTATCCCACCCCTCTAGGTGGTCACAAAGCACCGAGCTGATCTCCCTGTGCTATGCGGCTGCTTCCCACTAGCTATCTATTTTACATTTGGTAGTGTATATATGTCCATGACACTCTCTCACCCTGTCACATCTCACCCCTCCCCCTCCCCATATCCTCAAGTCCATTCTCTAGTAGGTCTGTGTCTTTATTCCCGTCTTGCCACTAGGTTCTTCATGACCTTTTTTTTTTTTTTTTTTCCCCTTAGATTCCATATATATGTGTTAGCATACTGTATTTCTTTTTCTCTTTCTGACTTACTTCACTCTGTATGACAGACTCTAACTCCATCCACCTCATTACAAATACCTCCATTTCATTTCTTTTTATGGCTGAGTAATATTCCATTGTATATATGTGCCACATCTTCTTTATCCATTCATCCGATGATGGACACGTAGGTTGCTTCCATGTCCTGGCTATTGTAAGCAGAGCTGCAATGAATATTTTGGTACATGACTCTTTCTGAATTATGGTTTTCTCAGGGTATATGCCCAGTAGTGGGATTGCTGGGTCATATGGTAGTTCTATTTTTAGTTTTTTAAGGAACCTCCATACTGTTCTCCATAGTGGCTGTATCAATTTACATTCCCACCAACAGTGCAAGAGTGTTCCCTTTTCTCCACACCCTCTCCAGCATTTATTGTTTCTAGATTTTTTGATGATGGCCATTCTGACCGGTGTGAGATGATATCTCATTGTAGTTTTGATTTGCATTTCTCTAATGATTAATGATGTTGAGCATTCTTTCATGTGTCTGTTGGCAATCTGTATATCTTCTTTGGAGAAATGTCTATTTAGGTCTTCTGCCCATTTTTGGATTGGGTTGTTTGTTTTTTTGTTATTGAGCTGCATGAGCTGCTTGTAAATCTTGGAGATTAATCCTTTGTCAGTTGCTTCATTTGAAAATATTTTCTCCCATTCTGAGGGTTGTCTTTTGGTCTTGTTTATGGTTTCCTTTGCTGTGCAAAAGCTTTTAAGTTTCATTAGGTCCCATTTGTTTATTTTTGTTTTTATTTCCATTTCTCTAGGACCTGGGTCAAAAAGGATCTTGCTGTGATTTATGTCATAGAGTGTTCTGCCTATGTTTTCCTCTAAGAGTTTGATAGTGTCTGGCCTTACACTTAGGTCTTTAATCCATTTTGAGTTTATTTTTGTGTATGGTGTCAGGGAGTGTTCTAATTTCATACTTTTACATGTACCTGTCCAATTTTCCCAGCACCACTTATTGAAGAGGCTGTCTTTTCTCCACTGTATATGCTTGCCTCCTTTATCAAAGGTAAGGTGACCATATGTGCGTGGGTTTATCTCTGGCCTTTCTATCCTGTTCCATTGATCTATATTTCTGTTTTTGTGCCAGTACCAAACTGTCTTGATTACTGTAGCTTTGTAATATAGTCTGAAGTCAAGGAGCCTGATTCCTCCAGCTCCATTTTTCGTTCTCAAGATTGCTTTGGCTATTCGGGGTCTTTTGTGTTTCCATACAAATTGTGAAATTTTTTGTTCTAGTTCTGTGAAAAATGCCAGTGGTAGTTTGATAGGGATTGCATTGAATCTGTAGATTGCTTTGGGTAGCAGAGTCATTTTCACAATGTTGATTCTTCCAATCCAAGAACATGGTATATCTCTCCATCTATTTGTATCATCTTTAATTTCTTTCATCAGTGTCCTATAATTTTCTGCATACAGGTCTTTTGTCTCCTTAGGTAGGTTTATTCCTAGATATTTTATTCTTTTTGTTGCAATGGTAAACGGGAGTGTTTTCTTAATTTCACTTTCAGATTTTCCATCATTAGTATATAGGAATGCAAGAGATTTCTGTGCATTAATTTTGTATCCTGCTACTTTACCAAATTCATTGATTAGCTCTAGTAGTTTTCTGGTAGCATCTTTTGGATTCTCTATGTATAGTATCATGTCATCTGCAAACAGTGACAGCTTTACTTCTTCTTTTCCGATTTGGATTCCTTTTATTTCTTTTTCTTTTCTGATTGCTGTGGCTAACACTTCCAAAACTATGTTGAATAATAGTGGTGAGAGTGGGCAACCTTGTCTTGTTCCTGATCTTAGTGGAAATGGTTTCAGTTTTTCACCATTGAGGACAATGTTGGCTGTGGGTTTGTCATATATGGCCTTTATTATGTTGAGGAAAGTTCCCTCTATGCCTACTTTCTGCAGGGCTTTTATCATAAATGGGTGTTGAATTTTGTCGAAAGCTTTCTCTACATCTATTGAGATGATCATATGGTTTTTCTCCTTCAATTTGTTAATATGATGTATCACGTTGATTGATTTGCGTATATTGAAGAATCCTTGCATTCCTGGAATAAATCCCACTTGATCATGGTGTATAATCCTTTTAATGTGCTGTTGGATTCTGTTTGCTAGTATTTTGTTGAGGATTTTTGAATCTATGTTCATCAGTGATATTGGCCTGTAGTTTTCTTTCTTTGTGACATCTTTGTCTGGTTTTGGTATCAGGTTGATGGTGGCCTCGTAGAATGAGTTGGGGAGTGTTCCTCCCTCTGCAATATTTTGGAAGAGTTTGAGAAGGATAGGTGTTAGCTCTTCTCTAAATGTTTGATAGAATTCGCCTGTGAAGCCATCTGGTCCTGGGCTTTTGTGTGTTGGAAGATTTTTAATCACAGTTTCAATTTCAGTGCTTGTGATTGGTCTGTTCATATTTTCTATTTCTTCCTGGTTCAGTCTCGGCAGGTTGTGCATTTCTAAAAATCTGTCCATTTCTTCCAGGTTGTCCATTTTATTGGCATAGAGTTGCTTGTAGTAATCTCTCATGATCCTTTGTATTTCTGCAGTGTCAGATGTTACTTCTCCTTTTTCATTTCTAATTCTATTGATTTGAGTCTTCTCCCTTTTTTTCTTGATGAGTCTGGCTAATGGTTTATCAATTTTGTTTACCTTCTCAAAGAACCAGCTTTTAGTTTCATTGATTTTTGCTATTGTTTCCTTCATTTCTTTTTCATTTATTTCTGATCTGATCTTTATGATTTCTTTCCTTCTGCTAGCTTTGGGGTTTTTCTGTTCTTCTTTCTCTAATTGCTTTAGGTGCAAGGTTAGGTTGTTTATTCGAGATGTTTCCTGTTTCTTGATGTAGGTTTGTATTGCTATAAACTTCCCTCTTAGAACTGCTTTTGCTGCATCCCATAGGTTTTGGGTCGTCGTGTCTCCATTGTCATTTGTTTCTAGGTATTTTTTGATTTCCCCTTTGATTTCTTCAGTGATCACTTCGTTATTAAGTAGTGTATTGTGTAGCCTCCATGTGTTTGTATTTTTTACAGATCTTTTCCTGTAATTGATATCTAGTCTCATAGCGTTGTGGTCGGAAAAGATACTTGATACGATTTCAATTTTCTTAAATTTACCAAGGCTTGATTTGTGACCCAAGATATGATCTATCCTGGAGAATGTTCCATGAGCACTTGAAAAAAATGTGTATTCTGTTGTTTTTGGGTGGAATGTCCTATAAATATCAATTAAGTCCATCTTGTTTAATGTATCATTTAAAGCTTGTGTTTCCTTATTTATTTTCATTTTGGATGATCTGTCCATTGGTGAAAGTGGGGTGTTAAGGTCCCCTACTACGATTGTGTTACTGTCGATTTCCCCTTTTATGGCTGTTAGTATTTGCCTTATGTATTGAGGTGCTCCTATGTTGGGTGCATAAATATTTACAATTGTTATACCTTCCTCTTGGATCGATCCCTTGATCATTATATAGTGTCCTTCTTTGTCTCTTGTAATAGTCTTTATTTTAAAGTCTATTTTGTCTGATATGAGAATTGCTACTCCAGCTTTCTTTTGATTTCCATTTGCATGGAATATCTTTTTCCATTCCCTCACTTTCAGTCTGTATGTGTCTCTAGGTCTGAAGTGGGTCTCTTGTAGACAGCATATATATGGGTCTTGTTTTTGTATCCATTCAGCCAGTCTGTGTCTTTTGGTGGGAGCATTTAATCCATTTACATTTAAGGTAATTATCGATATGTATGTTCCTATTCCCATTTTCTTAAATGTTTTGGGTTTGTTATTGTAGGTGTTTTCCTTCTCTTGTGTTTCTTGCCTAGAAAAGTTCCTTTAGCATTTGTTGTAAAGCTGGTTTGGTGGTGCTGAACTCTCTCAGCTTTTGCTTGTCTGTAAAGGTTTTAATTTCTCCATCAAATCTGAATGAGATCCTTGCTGGGTAGAGTAACCTTGGTTGTAGGTTTTTCTCCTTCATCACTTTAAGTATATCCTGCCACTCCCTTCTGGCTTGCAGAGTTTCTGCTGAAAGATCAGCTGTTAACCTGATGGGGATTCCCTTCTGTGTTATTTGTTGTTTTTCCCTTGCTGCTTTTAATATGTTTTCTTTATATTTAATTTTTGATAGTTTGATTAATATGTGTCTTGGTGTGTTTCTCCTTGGATTTATCCTGTATGGGACTCTCTGTGCTTCCAGGACTTGATTAACGATTTCCTTTCCCATATTAGGGAAGTTTTCAACTATAATCTCTTCAAATATTTTCTCAGTCCCTTTCTTTTTCTCTTCTTCTTCTGGGACCCCTATGATTCGAATGTTGGTGCGTTTAATGTTGTCCCAGAGGTCTCTGAGACTGTCCTCAGTTCTTTTCATTCATTTTTCTTTATTCTGGTCTGCAGTAGTTATTTCCACTATTTTATCTTCCAGGTCACTTATCCGTTCTTCTGCCTCAGTTATTCTGCTATTGATCCCATCTAGAGTATTTTTAATCTCATTTATTGTGTTTTTCATCGTTGCTTGGTTCCCCTTTAGTTCTTCTACGTCCTTGTTAAATGTTTCTTGCATTTTGTCTATTCTATTTCCAAGATTTTGGATCATCTTTACTATCATTATTCTGAATTCTTTTTCAGGTAGACTGCCTATTTCCTCTTCATTTGTTAGGTTTGGTGTGTTTTGACCCTGCTCCTTCATCTGCTGTGTGTTTTTCTGTCTTCTCATTTTGCTTATCTTACTGTGTTTGGGGTCTCCTTTTCACAGGCTGCAGGTTCGTAGTTCCCGTTGTTTTTGGTATCTGTCCCCAGTGGCTAAGGTTGGTTCAGTGGGTTGTGTAGGCTTCCTGGTGGAGGGGACTAGTGCCTGTGTTCTGGTGGATGAGGTTGGATCTTGTCTTTCTGGTGGGCAGGTCCACGTCTGGTGGTGTGTTTTGAAGTGTCTGTGGCCTTATTATGATTTTAGGCAGCCTCTCTGTTAATGGATGGGGCTGTGTTCCTGTCTTGCTAGTTGTTTGGCATAGGGTGTCCAGCACTGTAGCTTGCTGGTCGTTGAGTGAAGCTGGGTCTTGATGTTGAGATGGAGATCTCTGAGAGATTTTTGCCATTTGGTATTACGTGGAGCTGGGAGGTCTCTTGTGGACCAGTGTCCTGAAGTTGGCTCTCCCACCTCAGAGGCACAGCCCTGATGCCTGGCTGGAGCACCAAGAGCCTTTCATCCACACAGCTCAGAATAAAAGGGAGAAAAAATAGAAAGAAAGAAAGAGCATAAAATAAAATAAAATAAAGCTATTATAATAAAAAATAAGAAAAAAAATTATTAAGAATAAATTTATTAAGAAAAAAAATTTTTTTAATTTTTAAAAATAGATTTATTAATTTTTTATAATAAAAATAAGAAAAAATTATTAAGAAAAAATTTATTAAGAAAAAATTTTTAATTTTTTAAAATAAAAAATGTGAAAAAACTTATTAAAAATTATTTTTTAATTTTTTAAAAATAGAAAATAAGGAAAAAATTATTAAGAAAACATTTATTAGGGGAAAAAAAATTTTTTTAAGAAAAAAAAAAAAAAACGGATGGACCTAACCCTGGGACTAACGGTGAGAGCAAAGCTATACAGACAAAATCTCACCCAGAAGCATACACATATACACTCAGAAAAAAAGGAAAAGGGGAAAAATGAATATATCCTGCTCCCAAAGTCCACCTCCTAAATTTGGGATGATTCGTTGTCTATTCAGGTATTCAACAGATGCAGGCACATCAAGTTGTTTGTGGAGCTTTAATCCGCTGCTTCTGAGGCTGCTGGGAGAGATTTCCCTTTCTCTTCTTTGTTCGTACAGCTCCTGGGGTTCAGCTTTGGATTTGGACCCGCCTCTGCATGTAGGTCGCCTGAGGGCGTCTGTTCCCCGCCCAGACAGAACGGGGTTAAAGGAGCAGCTGATTCGGGGGCTCTGGCTCAGTCAGGCCGGGGGGAGGGAGCGGTACGGAGGAGGCGGGGCGAGCCTGCGGTGGCAGAAGCCGGCGTGACGTTGCAGCAGCCTGAGGCACGCCGTGCGTTCTCCCGGGGAAGTTGTCCCTGCATCACGGGACCCTGGCCGTGGCGGGCTGCACAGGCTCCCGGGAGGGGCGGTGTGGAGAGTGACCTGTGCTCGCACACAGGCTTCTTGGTGGCAGCAGCAGCAGCCTTAGCGTCTCATGCCCGTCTCTGGGGTCCGCGCTGATAGCCGCGGCTCGCGCCCGTCTTTGGAGCTCGTTTAGGCGGCGCTCTGAATCCCCTCTCCTTGCGCGCCGCGAAACAAAGAGGCAAGAAAAAGTCTCTTGCCTCTTCAGCAGCTGCAGTCTTTTTCCCGGACTCCCTCCCGGCTAGCACCGAAGCCCGAGCCTCAGCTCCCAGCCCCCGCCCGTCCCGGCGGGTGAGCAGACAAGCCTCTCGGGCGGGTGAGCAGACAAGCCTCTCGGGCTGGTGAGTACTACTTGGCACCGATCCTCCGTGCGGGAATCTCTCCGCTTTGCCCTCCGCACCCCTGTGGCTGCGCTCTCCTCCGTGGCTCTGAAGCTTCCCCCTCTGCCACCTGCAGTCTCTGCCTGCGAAGGGGCTTCCTAGTGTGTGGAAACCTTTCCTCCTTCACAGCTCCCTCCCACTGGTGCAGGTCCCGTCCCTATTCTTTTGTCTCTGTTATTTCTTTTTTCTTTTGCCCTACCCAAGTACGTGGGGATTTTCTTGCCTTTTGGGAGGTCTGACGTCTTCTGCCAGCGTTCAGTGGGTGTTCTGTAGGAGCAGTTCCACGTGTAGATGTATTTCTACTGTATCTGTGGGAAGGAAGGTGATCTCCGCGTCTTACTCTTCCGCCATCTTGCCCCTCCCTCTCCATCCCTTTTTAATATCTATCTCTGTGTGTGTAATGACATACATATTATATTAGTAAAACTGTATTGGTGGGGCTTCCCTGGTGGCACAGTGGTTGAGAATCTGCCTGCCAATGCAGGGGACACGGGTTCGAGCCCTGGTCTGGGAAGATCCCACATGTCGCGGAGCGACTAGGTCCGTGAGCCACAGTTGCTGAGCCTGCGCGTCTGGAGCCTGTGCTCCGCAACAAGAGAGGCCGTGATAGTGAGAGGCCCGCGCACCGCGATGAAGAGTGGCCCCCACTTGCCACAACTAGAGAGAGCCCTCGCACAGAAACGAAGACCCAACACAGCCATAAATAAATAAATAATTTTTTTAAAAAAACAAAAACTGTATTGGTGTATAATTTATAAATAACTATATACTGGGGTAAATTTTAAAAATCTTAAAAATTTATAATTTTTATTTCAATTTTATGGTTGCTTAGAAAAGTCTAGAGAAATAGCTGCCCTGCACATTCAGTTCAGGCCACTTAGAAGAATGGCCAGACAGAACAGGACAAAAACTGTTTTATTGCAACATCTGAATTGATTCTTAACAGGTCCGTGGCCCAGCTGGTTCTAGGACAAAGATTGAAGCCAGAATACTTGGAAGATTCCACCTCACTGAAAGGTAAGGTGCTGATATAAGAGGTAGGCAGCCAAGATCAGAACAACAAAATCTGTAGTCATCAGTGCTGAGAAGTTCCAGGAACCTTTAACAATACACTTTTTTGTTTCTGTTTTACTTTTTATTTTTATGTTTTGGGCTGTTGTTTTCAATAGGGATTTTTAAAACAATATAATAGGAATGATTCTAAGTAGAGAGATTTCCTTAAAACTGGATTGCTGAGACATTTATCTTTGCTACAGCTGCTAAAGGCAAACAGCCTAGGATTTGCTGGCACAACTACGAACTCTTTCATTTGTAAAATATGCATTGAATTTGTAATACTTTAACTCTAGCATTCAATACCTGTGCCACAGGTAAAGGTTAATATCTCCCCAGTAGGCTTTAAAACTATAGACAATATCTGGTTTTTGTTTGTTTGTTTTAAGTAAAATCAGTACTGTGACTAAGGAAGCTGGTTTGTTTTGATTTTTTTTAATGTGAATATTGCATTAAAGCGATAGTTCTCAACCATGAGCAATTTTACCTCCCCCTAACCCCATCCATGGGAATACTTGGCAATGTCTGGAAAGATTTGGTCATCACAACTTGGGGGCTAGGGATGTTACTGGCATTTGATGGGTAGAGACTAGGGATGCTGCTAAACATTTTACAATGCATGGGGCAGTACCCCACAACAAAGAATTAACTGGCCCAAAATGTCACTAGTGCTGTACTGAGAACCCCTGCACTAAAAGGATCGTCCTGTTTATCCATACTTATTTCTTGAGTTCAGAAAAAATATTTTTAAAATAGCCTTTTCCAATTACTTTTTTAGATTCCCTTTGCATTTTCTCTCTCTCCTATAATATCTCTGTTCATATGAACACATTGTGTACCAAGGCATTTTTAATCCTAATTTTATGACCATTTTATTGTTATTATATTTGTTCTAGTTAAATAATTCCTCCTCTTTTCTTTATCAAGTATAACTATAGCAGCTGAACAATTGCTGCTACTTTTCTTTTCAACCTACTTTGTTATTAATAGGAGTAAATATTAAACACTGTGGGATCCATTTAAGAGGAAGTGCTTTGTGATACACATTCTCACTTAAAAATTACCATTATCCACATGAATAAATAAATTTCCAAGCAAGTGACTGAGCTATTTAGTCCTCTTCACTTCATTTTTTTCTCATACAGTTTCTTTCTCTGCTGAAAAGTGGCAATGCTTTATCTTACTTGGTTAGTTTTGAAACTTTTCCTCATAGCATTAAATCCTCATCCACATACTTTTGTGAGGCTCTAGTTACTTCAATGACCTACCTTGCTTTTCTTCACTGCTTCTAATAGTTAGCTTTCCACGCCAGAATCCATTCTCTAACTTATATTTACAATTTGATAAAAAGCTGGGTAACTATGGCAAAAGAAAATGTTACTTGCATTGTTCAAAAATTCATCTGCAATGTGGAAATTCTGACTTAAGAAGAGACCATATTGACAAATAAAGGCTACTCTAGCTGTAGAAAGAATCAATTTAACAGGATAATAAGTTGATCCTAAGAGAAGAATTCGTAATAGAAATAACACAAAAACTGCATTTGGAGCAGATACAATTTCTCAACCAAAAAAAGTGGGAACAAATATTCTATAACTTTAGGTGGTAGTATAGCACTGTATTTATTTTGAAGTCACCTTAGAACTAGTATGTAAATATACAAACACTAGATTTTAAATAAAAATGATTGTAAAATTTAGCAATCACTAGAAACATAGCTATTGATGAGATGTATGAAGCTCTTATGGGGAAAAAAGAATTCAAAGAACTGCAGGAGTTATTTAGGACAATGCAATGATTATGGAGGAATCATTTTTGAAGAATGCCATTCCCAATACATACACACAAACATGAAAAGTATAGTTTAGAAGAAAATAAAGCAGAAATAGAGTGGTACAAAAGGCACGCAGATTTTTTTTTAAATGAAATGATAAAACATATAAATAAGACCAAAGCATCATCAGAAAAAAATTACATTTTTAATAGCAGCTAAAACTTTAGGATAATCACAAAATGAAAACAGTCGAAATCTCCACATTTAAAAATAACAAAGCAAATATCAGAGATATTTATGTCTAGTGTACCTTACGTAATTAATGATACAGCAATTTGTTTAATGTTTGTTCTATAACAAACTCTATGGAAGATGGTGCTGGGGAGGAAAAGCTTTTCCTCTACCCTTTTAGGCTTTTTGGGATGGTCTAAGAATTAAATCGACATGTGACAGATTAACAGGAGAAAAAAAAATTTAATTACATACATACAGTAGAGGGGCTCCATAAGAATATGAGACCCACAGACAGACAGTTGAGGGGTAAGGGATCTGGGACTTCAAAGTGGAGGAAGACAGTTCATAGGCAGATGAAAAGAGCAAAGGTTTGGTAAACGTATATTTGCCAGGCCATGCAAGTCTTTCCGACGTAAAAAGAATTTATCTTCAGTAGTAGCTGTCTTCATGGTGCAGGCTCCCCATCTAAAGTCTTTTAGGTAGTTAAGGAGGAGATAAAAAGAAAAACTTCCTGAGTCTTTTATTTCTCAAGAACCAGCTCCAGACAATCCTCATGCCAAAGAGACACACTTCGAACTGGCAAATTTTGCTCCCTTGTAGTGGAGACTTGCTCGTGTTGTTCAGAGATTCAGCCTGGGATCTAGCACTGTGCCAGGAAATGGACAGCTAATCACTACAGATTTCAAAGGCATTTATACTCCAAGCTAGGGGAGGCTTCCTGGAGGAGCTGGACCTTAACTAACAGATAAAATATAGACATGCAGTGAATAGAGTAGACATTTCAGAGAGGAGGAAATGGCACAGGCAAAAGAGAAATTGTGATAAGAATGTAATAACAGTAAAAGTTCAGTTGGGTTTAAGGCACGTGAAGAGCGGTAGCAGGAAATCAGATTATATAGGTATTTAGGTAGTTCAGTAGGACATAATTGCTTAAGAGTTACTGGGAAAATTAGAATTACCAATCCCATTCTATCATTCTTACAGCATTTTAGATTTGGGGGAAATACCCCAGGTCATGGATACCAAAAAGTCATGAACCTTTGCCTCCTTCAACTTCTTTCTCTTGAGAAGTCAAATTAGGAAGTTTAGAAATTGGATAATGTTCAGCATGTGTCCTTTGACAGTTTATTTGAACTGAGAATTGTTTAATTATTTTGGATTTGTCATTTCAGATGCTTTAGAATATGGACATCCCTTCAAGTGTCAGACTCAGGTTTCAAATTGTACTTAAATTCTCATCCAGCAAGGACATTCTTTCTTTCTTCAAGACTTGACCATAGTATATGAGCTAGACACTGTGCCAGATATTTTAAAGCAGAAAGAGTTGATATTTATATAGCATCCTATAAAATGTCCTCCTGGGATTGAAACTGCTATGAGTCAGCGAGCCTTATGTTAAAGTGTTAAGGATTTTCAGGTGTAAAGAAATTATAAGGTTTCAGGAAGGGAGATAAGCTCTTGGTCAATTAAGTAAATATGTAAGGAACTTAATAGAAAATACATTTTCAACTCCAGATTTCAGCATCTGGAGCCTGCCATCTCTGATTATCTATGATATTGGAGACTTTCATGCCTTAGAAGTTTGGCTGAGAAGAAGATTGTAATATTTTTCAACTCTACTCAGAAAATAAAGTTAAATAAAGTAAACAAATTAATTAATTAGCAAACGTAATAAAGTGGCTAAAGCTGCCTAGTACATCAGTAATAAAGTTAAGCACCAGTCTAGTGGTTCTTCTTTAACTCACAGTGTACTTCAGTGCCGTGCTTTCTGTGGAATTAGGTGAACATAAGATAATTTATTCTTGCACACCCTCACCTTTTTAGGTTTTCACCTGTCCCTGTGTTTGTAAAGAGCTAAATAGCAGAAAAGAGGACTGGCCAAGTTACAAACGAACTATATCATCAATGGGATGCACGAGGTTAAATTTATTTTGAGTCTGACATCATCCAGAGGAGTTACTAGTTCACGCTGATAGAAAAACAGGTCACAAAATAATAAAAAATACACTCTGGGATCTTCACATGAAAGATTGAAAGAAGCAAAATACAGTAGTAACATGGGCCTTTAAGTATCTCATTCTTGTGCCTGCCAAAGGTTCAGCGTCTTTTTAGGAAAGATCTCTTGACACTTTCCTGATGGTAGAAGATAAAATGTTGCTTTCCAAAGCACGCACATATGTCTTACTGGAAGACAATGTAACTGTAACCTGCGGTTATATGCCTTGATTTAAAAACCTTTGTTGGCTTCGAACTGTGAAGATTTTCAAGCTGACAAAGGATATGGACTTGTGTCTCTATTCTGTTGTAAAAAAAAAAAAAAATCAAGTGCGTTAAGTTATTCTTTCTGCATTAAAAAAACTTGAATATCAGCAGTAAAGCTGTATGTCAGTGTATATTAAATATTTATATCCTTGCTAAGAAGCTATCTCTCTGTACAGTATTTCCCCTATAAAGTTTTATTTTATTTTATTTTTACTTTAGGACATCCTCCTATATGTTTTCCTATTCTTCTGTTTTTCATACTTGTTTTGTGTTTTTGCCTATATTGCTTTAAACCTATAATAAATTATGTATAATAGAAAAAGTGCTTAAAAACATTTTCAGATATATTTCCATATCATGTAAATATTGTTGTTCTAGAGGCTTTCCTCTCCCCATCCTCGTTCCCCTTTGAAGAAATGACTTTCTGGGTTTCAATAAATACTCTCCGAAACAAGGAAGTCATTTTTCAGCTTTGACAGTCAAACGAGATTTTTTTCGTTTGTTTGTTTGTTTAAATTGGCAGCAGGACAATAAGCTTGAAAACCCGGCTTTATCAAGAGAGGGGGGATTTTCTTTAGCATATCAGAATGCAGCCTGGCAGTCTTAGATAACACAGGTACATCCATAAGACTCTATTTTCCCATGACAACTAGTGCTTGAGAGTTGCTACATAGGGTAGGAGGGACAAAAGGCAGCAGAGTTAAAACCTGCTTCATCTTGATTGGAGTAGAGAAAAAATAAAAGGGAGAGACACACAGGTGCACAGGTGTGAGAGACAAGTGGCCTGAAGGTTTAGTTCTTTTTTAACTGAACTTGTCCGAATGAGGATGTATGTCAGAAACCACCTGAATGTTCAAACATATGAGGTGGTTTAAATGAATTATGGTACTTCTCAGTGTAATATTATACACTCTTTAAGAAAAAATGGCAGTAGTTTTGTTTAACTACTGGTAAAAATAAGTTTGATTAAAATGATGTTTAACATAAAGAAGTAAGGGAATCTTTGGAATTCAATTGTGAATGTATGCTAGGCTCAGGGGAATTGCGTTGTTGTCAGGTAACTTCTCTTTCTCTCTCTCTTTCTAAATAGTAATTGTCTCTTTGACTTTGCTTCTCATTGTGTATCTGCTTCATTATTCACTTTCTCTCTAATCTGTTTTTCAGTTCATTGATCTACTTACATATTGTCCTTAAACAATGGCCTCAACCCCCAAGATTTTCCGTTTGTTTTCCAGTTGACTGCCTGTGCCCTAATTCTTATATTTTTGAGCCGTCTCTCACGTGTCTACCTTGGATCAGAAGTTCATAGTTGACCCAGTGAGCAGTAGCTGCAGGGTACAAGAGGTCAAAGAGGGCATAAAGTGGCCTATTTTAGGGTCATGGATAAGATGAGATTTTTGTGATGAGGATGTAAGAGAGATTATATTTCTAGAATCAGCTGATATGAAGAAAAAAAATAAGGTTGGGAAATCCTGAATTCACCAAGATTAAGCAGTTTTCTTTAATGTAGTACTACTGAGAATCTTTGATATATGTAAATATTCAGATTGGTAATTTCATACCCCAAATTAAATTGTCTAAAGACCTATCTTTTGTTTGCTTTTAAGAGCAATTCCTTGTATAGTTTTCGAACACATTTCAAAATTTATAGATCCATTTTGGAAGGGAATACTGTTTAAAAGAGTATCTTCCCATTTTTATTGAAATGCATATATTTAAATGTGAATATGCATATTCATTTGTTGATTCAAAATCCATTCAAGGCCTACTATGTGGCAAGCATTGTGCTGATGCAGGGGAGTAAAAGTTTACAGAGCACCACGATTTTTTTTTTTTTTAAATTCATTTATTTTTTGTTGGCTGTGTTGGGTCTTCGTTTCTGTGCGAGGGCTTTCTCTAGTTGCGGCAAGCGGGGGCCACTCTTCATCGCGGTGCGCGGGCCTCTCACTATCGCGACCTCTCTTGTTGTGGAGCACAAGCTCCAGACGCGCAGGCTCAGTAGTTGTGGCTCACGGGCTTAGTTGCTCCGCGGCATGTGGGATCTTCCCAGACCAGGGCTCGAACCTGTGTCCCCTGCATTGGCAGGCAGATTCTCAACCACTGTGCCACCAGGGAAGCCCCAAGCACCACGATATTAATAGCTGTTACTGCTGGGTAGAATAATCATGCATAACCTTTTTTTTTTTTTACTTAATTTTTGGCCTATCAACATTTTCTTCTTCAGTGAACTATACTGTTTATTTGACAAAATAATAAAACGATTTTCTGAACTAAGTCACCCAAGATAAAAAGAAGCTCCAGAAGGAATTCTATTTCCATCACTAGTTATGATGTTGATATATCAGAGGCCACTAAGTCAGGGACCAGCTGAGTTTGGAAGTATACAGACACCACTTGTTATGAGGTTTATAACCAGCATGAGAATTTCTATGTTGTTGATATATATTTATAGGTCTATTTGCATTCAAAGACTCAACTGTCTCCTTAAGCCACTTGAATCTACTGAAAATCCCCTCATATTACTGAGGCTTAAGTACACTGTGAATTAAAGAAAGAGTATTTGTGTTTTTACCATTGAAGTTGTCTTTACTTTGAAGAGGAGTCAGAGACCTTTTCATTTATAACATGATTAAAGGATTTAAACAACAAAGACTGTTTATATTATTTTGCTCAGTAGCTGAATTAATCATTCCTCTTCCCACGTACATGGAAAGATAGTACCTCCTGCATCTCAAAATTAGGTGAATATGTGGCCTGCTTTGGCCAATAACAACGTGAGCAGAAGTGATGGGTGTCACTTCCAGGTGGAAGCTTTACGAGCCAGTGTGCAATGGCCTTGCTCTCTCTTTCCCTTGGCCATCAATGATGGCTGTGTGAGAAGCCTGGTTCCAGGTGAGAAGATGCGGAGCAGAGCTTTCAAGCAGCAGGCGGTGTTTATGGAGAACAAGGGAAGGCTAATCTTTTGTGATATTAGACTACTGAGATTTTAGAGGATGTGCATCACTGTAGCACAGCTTTCCCCCTTTGACACTAGTAATTTTATTTAAGATAGCTTAATACAGTTTTCATAGTACTAAGAGTAGAGGCTCTGGAATCATACTTTATAGGTTCAAATCACAGCTCTCTCGTTAATTTCTTTTTGTGGTACTTTGGCACATTACATATGCTTTCCTTTGCCTCGTTTTCCTCAAATGGGAACAATAATGCCTTTCTTTATAAGGGTCTCAGGAGGAGTAAATTTCATGACACACATATGGAAATAAATGAAGACCATCCAACAAGAACAGGTGAAGACTATGTATACATAGGATAGGAAGGGAGTCAGGCGCCATCACCTGGATTTGTCAGAGACTCAGAGGCAGGCAGAAGTGTGTAAAAGCTTTTTAGTGAAAAAACGGAATATTTTAAGTATGCCCTGGTTGGGTGTGGTTGGCCAGGAAACCCAGAGGCAGACTAATGAGAAGTGGGGCATCCTTGTAATGAGGAGAGCATGCTTGGGTTTCTCCAGTTGTCTCTAAGTTGGAATCAAAGGTAAAAATTAAGGAAGCTGGCAGTTTTTAAGTCCTGATTCTTGGGATTAATTGCTACAGAGATTATGATTTGGCTTCCTGGACTCATCGCTACAAATCGTGGGTCAGTGTTCTATTCTTACGTAAGATCTGGTTCGTTTGAAAGTCTCTCACATGTGAGATATGCATTGTAAATTATTTTGCACCATATCTAGCTATAATAAAATCAATAACTAATACTTATTATTTTTGTTATTATGATGTATATCATTAGTCCTAAAATAATTGTTAAAAATTTATTCGGCCATTAGGTACTCCTTTTGATTTGAACTGACCTTTAGCTTCTCCCAACAATAGCTACATTTCTACATTATAGTGTCTGAACTAAATATTTTATTATAAATTAAAATAAATATTCTAAGTAGAAAGAGAAAGTAAGTGAAGCTACCCTCTTCTTAGACATCAGTTTCTTGTTGGCTGGGGTTTCCATCTTCCTGGAAAATTATGTATGATGTCTGTTACTTGGAAATGAAGGAACTAAATTAAGTTAAGCTATTTCTAATGAGACTCAGGATATCTTGATGGTAAATGAACAAGAAGTACATGTTAGGAGAAAATTAGAATGAGACTAAGAAACACAGAAAATCTGAACTCTGCAGGGCATAGATATCATTCCTGGTGCTCCAGGAGGCCTGCAAGAGAGCTATACTTTTTAGAAAAATAAACTATTTGAAACACTGTGTACTGTATTAAACTCTCTATTATAAAACTATTATAAAAAGTGTACAGGAGAAATATGACAAACATTCCTGGACTATCAGATTTAATAGAATATTAATATTATGCTAGGCTTCAATTATTTTCAAAATAAAAATATAAGTCATAGTTCTTGAAGTGTATTTTAAAGCCCTTTTCAAACACAGTCAGCTTCACTACAGCCAAGAAGTTCTCACTAATCAGAACATAACCACTAATCAGTATATAATTTTTATACTTTCCTACATCTTTATATATTCATAATAAATATGTGGTATCATTTAAAAATTTTTTTACATTAATAGTAAATAGCAACAAACATTTCATACTCTGAAATGTTACTTAATTTGCATTTTTTCACTCAGCTTTAAATTAAATGTTGGTATATGGAAATGTAACTAATTCATTTTAGTTACTCTGTATTCAAGAAATGTTTGAATGGTCTAAAATATATCTTTTCAATTAATAAACAGGGCTTTTTTTCATTTTTACAAACAATCCTCCAATTAGCAACTTAATATACTTCTCTGGGCACATGTGGTAGAATTTCTGTAGAATATGAATCTTAGAAATGCTAGATGCTATACATGTCATCACCTACCAGATATGTATTGCCAACGTGCTTTCCAAAGTGCCTTATTACTCTATACACCAACACAATGTTTATTAGAGACCTTATTGCTCTATATACCAACACAGTGATGCTTCTTATATTTTTCCAATCTAATGCATATGTGATAGGATATTGTGATTTATTTTACATTTTATCAGTTACACTTTTTATAATTCTGTTCTCTCTCTGTTGTTCAGATTGGATCATTTCTATTTTTCTATCTTCAAGTTCACTCTTTTATTCCTCTCACAATCGTTCTGCTACTAAGGTTCTTTGTTCTTAGTTATTGTATGTTCAGTTCTAAACTTCTAGAATTTGGTTCTTTACAGCTTCCATCTCTTTGCTGTGTTTTTCTAATTTTTCATTTGTGTTTTAAGAATGTTCATAGTTGCTGACTGGAGCAATTTTAGGTTAGCTGCTTTATTTATTTTTTTTAATTTATTTTATTTATTTATTTTTGGCTGTGTTGGGTCTTCATTGCTGCGTGCCAGCTTTCTCTAGTTGTGGCGAGCGGGGACTACTCTTGGTTGCGGTGCGTGGGCTTCTCGTTGCGGTGGCTTCTCTCGTTGCAGAGCACGGGCTCGAGGCGCGTGGGCTCACTAATTGTGGCGCGCGGGCTCTGGAACGCAGGGTCAGTCATTGTGGCACACGGGCTTTGTTGCTCCATGGCATGTGGGATCTTCCCGGACCAGGGCTCAAACCCACATCCCCTGCATTGGCAGGTGGATTCTTAACCACTCCACCAGGGAAGCCCAGGATAGCTGCTTTAAAATACTTATTTGACAATTTCAACATCCATGTGATCTCAGTGTTGGCATCTGCTGATTGTAGTTGCTCAGTTGACTTGAGATTTTCCTGACTTTCCAAGTGACAAGTACTTTTGGACTGTATGCTGACATTTTGACTATTATGTTATATGACTCTGATTCCTATTTAAATCTTCTATTTAAGCAGGTAGTCAACCTGTTATGTTCAGAAGTCCTGGTTCATTTGTGTGGGCTGTGGTTCAAATGTCAATTTAGTTTATAGAGCCTCTGCTTCACTTATGTGTTACTCAGAAGACAGGACTCTACCACAGTCTTCTTAGCACTGACTGGGGATTGAGGTTGTCAGAGTTCTGCTCACAGGTCGTTTGTATATTTTTGTCTAGGGCTTTTTGTTGTGATTGGCAGGAGAGAGAAAATGAAAGGTATTTCTTCCATCTTGTCTTGCTCATCATTTACTTTTTATGTGCTATTTCAACATATAAACTTATTAGTCTTTTCTCTGGAATGAAAGCACACCTTATTCTACCTAGAATCCCTTTTATTAATCTTCCCCAATTTCTTTCACCAGTTAAGAAGAAGACAATTTTCCAATTCAAATAGAGATTTGTTAGCAGTTCTAAATCAGAAAGCTTTGGGAAGCTCTGTTGCTTTAACCATCATTCTGAACTTCTCTGTTAAATGTCTTAAATTAGAATCCAGAGATTTCTTGATTCTATTCTCTCAAATCAAATAACCATTGAAATGACAAAGTGCATACTTGTGGCAAAGGACTGCCTGCTGGAATATTATTACTTAGCATGCCATCCCCCAAGAGCCAAGTATCAATTTATTTAGGTCATACTCACACTCTCAGCTGTGATTCACTCTACAGATAAATTGAAAGGTAGTGATAACATTTTGTCACTGGTTGATGGGCAATCCCATTGTTGTAAGTAAAAGAGGAAAGTGAACAAATGATATGTCTGAACATTTTGTTGTAGAATATTAAACACTTCTCCCTCAAACCATGCCTGCAGTCTCTGTAGCCATAGAATCAACTCTGCATAAAGCTGCTATTTCACTTTTCTGGAAGCCAAGAGCCATAAATTCTTTGCTTTCCAGGAGATTACAGTTTTAAGTGTGTGATAAGTTTCATTTTAGTTGCTGGACTGAATGTCATTTAAATATTTTTGATACCAAATGGATGGATGATGATAACATCTTGGGAGATTATCTACAAAATGATACTAAGCAATACTGGAGCATTAAAGATGAATTCACTTACAATTCATTTCCAGTTGTAATAAAGAAAAATTAAGGAAATCCAAATGATATCTATATATAATCTCGAATTTTGATTGCCTCAAAAAAGGCAAATGACTAACTTCAGGTGTATCAGAATTTTACTATGATTTTAAATTCCAGCCAACCCAACAGATGTGTATTAACTTGTTTTCTGCTCTTAGTTTTGCTTCTGAGTGTTCACTTTCACATGGCTTTATACTAAAGCTTGAATGGGTCCAGGAGCTGGAAAGCGTGTTAAAACGGTTGTGGTTTACAGTCTCTAGAATTCAAGATGGTATGTTTTATGATATACCAGCAAGCCTATTTAAATACATAAAATAAGAGGTGATTCAAACCTCTTACAAAGGCTTTATAATACACACATGAATAGAGAAATAAAAAACATATTCAAATCCTAAAAATAGCATAAGAAATCTGAACAGCATGTTCTAATTCCATCTATATGTTTTTCTCTGGTAAATATAATTTGTAGCAAGTGAATTTTAGAGGACTGGGAGTCATTCACTTAGGTAGACCTATATAGGACACATGTATCATGCAGACAGTGTCCTATGTAAGAGTGCCCGGTCAAAGAGTCCCATGGTGCTAAATTCTAGCCATGCTTTGGACCCTAAATTGGAAGACTTGTTGGATTGAGTTTACTTGAAGGAGAGGTCTATTTCTAATTCCTACTGAGGCCTGTTAGAGACTAAAAATGACTCTAAATTTAGGGTCTAGTCTTGAAAAGTTCCATTTACTAGGTTATAATACACATCTATTCCCATTACAATATTCCTTCATCCATGTGTACATTTGCATGTATAAGGACACACTTTTATAGCTTTATTTTTTCTTTGAGATTTGACATTTTTGCAGAATTTTCTGAGATTCTTTACAATAAGTGCTTAAGTTCTCCTATCAGATATTCAGGATGAGAAATCCCAGCCTCAGTCACTAGACCATCAAGTAGATGTTTGTTTTCTATCTTACGTTATAATTGCTACCTATATTTTAGTTACAATTAGATTAGACTTTAATTAAAATTAGAATAAAACTCAGTTTCTTCTGTGTAAAAGGAATGGAAAGAACACTGCACTGAGAATTAGGAATTATGGCTCAGTACTGACTGGTGTTGTATGCAATTGGTCCAATAGCTTAGTTAGCTGGACATCAAGTTGTTGTTTTTGCTGTTTTTAAATCTGTATAATGGAGAAATGCTAACAATTTAATCTGAGGTATTTAGACCGACTAGGGGTCTTGAATTGATTATAAGAAGTGGAAACTGGCACTAATTTTGGAGCTTTCTGCAACCTTTTCCTGTTTGGGTGCTCATGACTTTTACTGTCTGTTGAGGAAGAAGCCACATGAATAAATGAATTAGGGAAATTTTTAAAGGGAGGAGGTATAATTGCTTGATACTTTAGGGGATGCCATACAGATGCTCTGAATTTTAGAGCCGAAGGGTTATTGATTGAGTTGCGGTATTGTGGGATGTGAAAATTCATAGTTTCCTGTTGATGTGTAATTGGAGACATGGCTATTTTAAGAGACACAAATATTTTGTCCTCAAGGAAGCAGGGAGGTCAGAAGAAATGATTCCACATTGTTTTCATCTGGGCTGCTGGCATCAAGACCTTGTGAGATGTGGGAAATGCTCTAGGGCAAGACAGCTTTTCCTACTGATATTTCCTTTGAACACTAAAGGATACAGCTTGGAGTGATGCAGCGGGATACGATTTGTCATATTCTTTTGTACTGATGAAATCTGTGACTCCAATTTTGGTAAGAGTTTATGAAATATTGGATTATTTTCATTATAGAAGGGAAGATAGGAAAAATAAATGGTTTAATTTCTCATTAGAATGAAGACCAAGAGAAGTCTGAAGAAGGTTGTTTGTCCAAATTGATGTGGTGGTTCATAATTTATTATTGACCCTGCTATATATGGTCAATTAATCTCGGTTATTTATACTCCGATCAAAAATAATATTACTCCAAATAGCTCTGATGCAAGTCACAAAGAATCTGGCCTTTGGGGTGCCAAGGAAAACCAAAGGTACGGTCCTAAAAGCTGTGTTCACTTGCTCTGATACGCTCACTCTATTCTGCTGTGTAAAAAATGATTATATTTATCAACATGATGGATATACAAAATATAATCTCTGCATTTGCAAATGATTTGCTAATTACAGAGCTCAAAAAAAAGCCAAAAAGAAACTCACTCTCGACCACTTTTATTAGCAAGTTATTTACTTGCTTATGGATGTCAGATTACAGAAGTGTTTCCATTTCACTGTTATGACTAGTACAGGTTTTTAAATGGCCCAAACATCTCTTCACAACACTAAGGGAATATGTGTGTATTGCTGAGCAGCAAGCTGTTGGCATGAAAATCCCAGTGGCTCAAAAGATCATAGCTTTGGAAGCTCAGGTGATTTTGCGAGAAAAAAAAAAAATGTCTTAGGAGAAGAGAGAGCTGCGTTCTGGTCGTCACACTGCTGGTAACTGACCATGTAATCTTGCCCTTCTTTCCTATTTTTGAAAAATAATTAGATCATGTTTAGGGGTCCTTCAGATCGATTTATACAATTATATTTCTGCAAACATATGTGTTTACTATCAGTATTGGGTGTACTAATATGGTTGCTTCTCCTGATGGGATGACTTTCCTGCACTGATTTTGGAGACTTACCATGGGAGTAGTTGTCCTTTAAGGACTATCAGTGGTGGTCTCCAAGGAGAATACATCAATATCAATAGACAGTAAAAATAGGACAAGGATATAAATATACACAGTCAATCCTCATTATTTGTATATTCCATATTTGCAAATGGGCCTACTCGATAAAATTTATTGCAACCCCCAATTTAATACGCATGGTGCTTTTGCAGTCCTTCACAGACATGTGCAAAGCAGCAAAAAAAACTAGAGTCTCTTGGCATGAATGTTCCCAGTGGAAGTCAAACAAGGCAGCTCTCTGCCTTCTTGTTTCAGTTCTAACACTATAAACAAGTATCTTGTTCATGATCTATTAAGTGCTGCATTTTTCTCATTTTGTGCATTTTGTTGGCAATTTCTCTGTTTAAAATGACCCCCAAGCATAGTGCTGAAGTGCTATCTACTGTCCCTAAGCTGGAGAAGGCTGTGATGTGCCTTATGGAAAAAATACGTGTTAGATAAGCTTCATCCAGGCATGAGTTGTGTTGTTGGTCATGAGTTCAATGATAGTGAATCAACAATATATATTAAATAAGGTGTCTTTAAACAGAAACCCGAATAAAACAAGGTTATGTATTGATCTTATAGGATCAGAAACTCACAGGTATTTTGGCTAGGAGCAATGGTTCCGTATTCACTAACTCATTTTTCACAGTGACTTTATAGAACGTAACTACCATAGATAACGAGAATTGATTATACATATAGAGGAGGTTCCAGGCACCAAAACATTTGTGTGTATGTATGTGTGTGTATTTCTCTAAAGGAGGCCCCTAAATTATTGAGACCTTCCCTTCAGGTGTTTGGGCCAGTATGAAGCCATGTAAAGGAAGTCATCAGGAAATTTCATGTACGGGACCTATGTCATGACATCCAAATGTGATTTGATATCTATCTTCAGCCTGATTCTGAATTAATATTATCATTTACTTTCAGCATATGGAGTATCTAATGGAAACTGACTTTAAATGGCATGATGTGCAATCATAGGTAATATTCCTCATAATGTATGAATGCATGCTGAATGGCATTAGAAAGCATAGTGTGGAACGTGTTAATTGATACTGAATAATGTATAGCTGACAGTCTAGGAATAATTTTCTTGATTTTACATCATGACAAAATTTTCCATGTGAGCTTCCATGCCAGCACTGGAAGAGTATGCACACTTGTCTATGCCTTTAACATATGTTTATATCAGTAAACGGGGATTAGAGATGGCATCTACTTGCTGAATGAGTTTCTAAGATTTGTAGAGTTAGAAGGTTTGTGCAATCATTAAAGTTATTATTTGATTCCTGAATATCACAAAACTTTACTAACCATAGCAGAGTTTGGGATCAGGATTTGGGATTTGCAACCTAAGTGTCCTTCTGCACGTCCTTCAGTCTATAAATAACAAGCTGTCTACCATAGTGGATAATTTGAGGAGAAAACCAGCCTAGAGGGTGTAAGAAGTAGCTATTGGGATAGAAAGTGCTCTTAGTGTTACTGAATGGTTTGAGATTCTGTTAATTTTTCACCTTGTGTGTTCCTGTGACCGCTGTTTCATGGATAAGAGAGAATGTAAGAGGAATGAGGAAAATTGGGGAGAAAGCACAATGACTAAAGGCAGCTCAAGGGATACAGAAAGTCCCAGACCTAAGTGTTTAGTTTGCACCTTCAGATTCACCAAGTAAATTTAAGCAGCCCCCTCCCAAGATTTTTCCATGAAAACCACAGTGGAAATAACCATTCTTTGCTTTACCACCACACAAAGTGGTTATTGAGAAACTCCTGAACGTTCATACGCACAATAGGAACTGACAATATACCCCCTTGCCCTCCAAACGGGATACTGATGGGATACTGACTGCCCAGGCAGAGGTACTTCTGAGCCTGCCACACTTCGCTATTCAAATAAAATGGCTTCATTTGAACTTCACATGCAGAAAAGCATTATTTAATTATTATTCCCACCTCCATCTTTTTCTCACTTGTTCTATTGTAATAAGGTAGATATTGTCTCATGTTTAAATTGACAAATTGACATTTCAATTCTTATTAAACACCTTAGGAAACTAAATATTTATTCCATAAAATATTTTATTTTGAATTACTGTTGCAAGAATATTTTTTTTAAATAATTAAACATTTCATTTGCAGATACTGCACATGCAGACCCAGAACTAAGGGGAAGCCCTTGCCTCTGGTGCAACATTTTAAGGAAACAACTTCCCCACACAAAAAAACCCTCAGTAGTCAAGATACATAATTTTAATATAATATTTTATAAAATCAGAATTAATGCAAAAACCCATCATGAATAAAATATTAATAAATTAAAGACAAAATTGGTATGGGTATTAATTCATTCACTCATTCATTCCAAAAATATTTATTGAATGCTAACTAGGGCAAAAAATATTGTATGTGCTGGGAATACAGCAGCAAACAACAATAGCTCAAGGTTCCTATCATCGGATAACATTTAGAACAGAGGGGGTTTAGGAGGTCACCTGTCCCCTTTTAAAAACACTGTGTATCAATTACGTAAAAGTCATTTTCAAAGCTAGTCTCATTTATGAGGTTTATAACAAAAGCAAAACTCAGGAAAGGGGTTTTAAGACTATCATGAGTACTGTCCTTAACTAAAAAAGAAAAGAAAATAGAACCTGTTAGTGATTGTAGCCAAAAGAGATGGAGGAGTGGCTGCCACAGACTGTGGTGCCAGAAAGAGGTTTAAGAGTCAAAGAAAATAAATGACTTTTCTTTGTTCATTGTTTGGACAACACTTCTGAGTACCTATCACCGCCAAAAATTTTTCTAGGCCTCAGGATATGAAGCAGAACAAGATAGGCAAAATTCTTGGGAAAATATTTTAGTCATCACTGGGGAGAGGTTATCTCACTTTCCAATGATTTTTCTCCCAAGACTGTGGCCAGAAGAACCATTTTTCTGCAAGGAGAAAACGGAGTGGAGTCTTTCTGGGGTAATAGATAATTACATCCCTTTTTTCTTCCAATTTCTACCTAACTGACTAGTACAGACCTTTGCTAAAGAAAGTGTGATCCTCAGATCACCAGCACAGATACCACTTGGGAGCTTGTAAAATGAAGAATCTCATACCCTACTCACATCTACTGAGTCAGAATTTACATTTTAACAAGATCCCCAGGTGATTCATCAGCACATTAAAATTTAAGAAGCAAAAATAATAAATGTTTAAGAAGAAAAACAGTACCCATAATTTCATCTCAGAAGTTTATTTTTTCCCACTTTTTAAATTCCTGCCCATATCCACACATACTTTATATATAATCTTAGTCAGAGTTCATAAAATTTCATTTTTTCAGTTATTATTTACTGATAATATTCCAAAAACTTTTTAATTATCATATTTATTGGTAGCATGACATTTCTTCAAATTTGTATACATGGTGTACTTTGCCAGAATTTAAAAATGGTCCATAAATCTTTAATAGTAAAGGACTGATTTTTTTAGATAGTGTGGCAATAGCCAACTGTTATGGAGTGAATGTTTGCATCCCCTCAAGATGCATATGTCAAAGCCCTAATCCCCAATATGATAGTATTTGGGGTGGGCTGGGCGGGGTGTTTTGGAAGGTAATTAGGTTTAGAAGAAGTCATTAGCATGGTACCTCCACAATAGAATTAGTGCCATGATAAGAAGAGTAAGAGACCAGAGCTCTCTCTCCATCCTGTGAGGATACAGTAAGAAGATGGTAGTCTGCAAACCAAGAAGAGGTCCCAAATCTTCTGGCACCCTGATCTTGGACTTCCAGCCTCCAGAACTGTTAGATATATATGTTTGTTGTTTACTTCACCCAGTGTATGGTATTCTATTGTAGCAGCTTGGATTGACTAAGACACCCACATAATGTGTGCAGATTCTTAGTTGCTTGCATTTATTGTCACATGTAAGGTTATGTATCACTGGATACAAGCATGCTTCTATTTGGTTTTACCAAATTTGTTTACAAAGGGCTTATTCCAGTATGCTCTGTCTCTAGCATTTATGTGATCCTGTAGCACTTTCACCATGATATACCTGGCATTATTTTTTTAAAAGGTAATTAGATTATGATAACTTAATAATTATGAAGTGTCTTAATACTTCTTAACTAAAATACATTTGTGTATTATATGTAGATGACTTCAATTTAAAATGTAGATTAGTTTTTTAAAAAGGATATTTTAACTAAAAACAAGTAGTAATTGATATCCAAGAATACAGATGCAGCATTTAAAATTGAAAAACTAAAAACATAGATTTTAATGACATCCGTCACTAATTAGGTCACTCCTCTTCATTTTTCACCGTTAATATGTACTACTTACTGGGTCTTAGACAGGAAGCACTTCAACCGTGCAACACAAATGAATCCATAAATGGCTCCGTAGCTCCACGTGAAAGCTCCAAGGGAAGAGTACGGTCATCTCTAGCTGGCATTAGGATTGGATGGAAAATACAGAGTTTGGGAAGAGTAATCTATGGTTAACAAACTCTGGTGTCCTTAAAATGGATGTTCATCGTAAATGGGGGTCTTTGGAATTTTTTTCACATGATAGTTTTGTTTTGCTTCAATGAGACAATGCTGTGATTAGAATGATATTCAAGTCCTAGTTTTGTAAGTTTCTGTGTAATATCAGATCATTTATTTCACTTTCTCAAACTTTGGTTTCCTCCTCTACCTAGGGAAAAAGAAAAAGAATGATAGTGCTGCACAAGGGTGTTATAATAGCATTGTAAATAATACGTGTTTCTGACCACAGTACCTGCTCAATATTAGTCCTTTCCTGCTATTCTTTTTTTTTTTAAATAGCTTTATTTTATTTTATTTTATTTTTAATTTATCACTTTAACCTTTTTTTTAAATTTTATTTATTTATTTTTGGCTGTGTTGGGTCTTCATTTCTGTGCGAGGGCTTTCTCTAGTTGCGGCAAGCAGGGGCCACTCTTCATCGCGGTGCGCGGGCCTCTCACCATCGCGGCCGTTCCTGTTGCGGAGCACAGGCTCCAGACGCGCAGGCTCAGTAATTGTGGCTCACGGGCCTAGCCGTTCCGCGGCATGTGGGATCTTCCCAGACCAGGGCTCAAACCCGTGTCCCCTGCATTGGCAGGCAGATTCTCAACCACTGCGCCACCAGGGAAGCCCCCTTTCCTGCTATTCTTATATGCTGCCCAGAATCCCGCTGATTTCCACTTTCTGGCTTCTAGCAAATACCGTAAAGAATTTCAAATAAGCCAGGATTATTTTTCTTTTCTGTGTATACTAAGAGTCAGGAAACACAAATTTTTCTAGAATAATCTTGGATATTTTTGCTTAACATGGAAGTTAAATTTGATGATTGACCCTATCCTTGTTGGCTGACTATAAAGAAAATGCACCCAAGCATAAGTTAGTCATGGGCAGAACTCACTATCTAGCCCTGACAGCTTCTTGATGTCAAGAAGATTGGTCAAAAGGAGATATCCCAATGGGCATGGCCATCAGTTTAAAGATATGGTTACCAGTTTACTAAGTTCGTTTTCAATTTAGGCATTTATTTTTCAAATGTGACATGAAGATATTAAGTGAATACCACTAGAAGACATAACAAAGTACTGTATATCCGATTTTTCAAAAGTAACTAAAAAGCTATGGCTATTGTTAAATTTGTTTCTTTTATTAAAGACTGAATTTTATGACATGTTAATAGCAAATGATTATACCATCTATCTTTTAAAAAGCCAAATAAGTTTAAAAACACAAAATCTTAAAAAAAAAAAAGTTTGCCATTCGGTTCCATGAGAAAAGCAATTCCCAGTTTCACATGAATATTTTCTCTCATATGTGTGCTTTCACCCATCTCTACTCACTGTTATAAGTCACTAGCTCCACTGGATTAAAATATGGGAAATATCAGTGTTTTCAATGGATTATGATACATATTTCCATTTGTCATGTGTCTGCTTTGCAACAGAATAGAGTTGGGCAAACTGTTTACATTTATAGATTGCAATATTTGACATTCTAATTGAAAAATATGATGTTGTTTCTATAAAACAGCATAATTTAGATGTGTAGAATTCAGTATACTGACACTACCATTAAAATATGTGTTTTAATGAATTTAAATTCAATAGAATTATGCAACATTATAGCTACATAATGTTTTTTCGCCATCTGCTATTCTATTCAATTATACTCTTTATAAATGTGTAATGGAATAAGGAAATTCACAAAACATTTATAAAATCATTTTTGTGTCAAATTAACTTAAATTTAGAAAGCTATAATTTTCATATATTTTATGATCTGAGATTAAATAAAATAATCTGTGACATGATAAGGCCAAAATATTTTAAGATGCCATGGGTGTTTATGTGCACTTAGAATGTTTAAATGAACATGAGTGACACTGTATTGTCATGTCCCTAAACAAAGGTACAAATATATTGTTTGACTCTTTCACTGTCTAACACTGTAAAATATTCCCCAATGCTTAATTTCTTTTAATATTATAAAAATTGATAAAGACTCATTTTAGGGGAAAAGGAGTGGCAATAACTATTTAAGTTACTAAATGACCTTAGGAAAGTAAACATAATCCAAAGAAGTTGGGTAATTTGATATTTTGCAATATATATCCTATTTTTATAAAGGTCATTAAGTAACAACTGAGGCTTTTGAAGCATAAGAGAGGGTCTTTCATGTCATTCACATGTCATTTCACATGTTCTTCATGTGATACTGGGACCTGTATCTTTCGAGTCAAATGGCAGGATATTAAACTTAGCTGGGATCTTTAGGGGACAAATGATGTAATTATTCCCTATTAAAAATAGGGTAACTGAATTAACCATAAAAGAAATAAAACAGAAAAAAATACTCACTTTAAAATATCGTTCTCTTGACATGCAGTTCAGGAATACAAACGGACAAAAATCAGGGGGAGCAGGACAACACAAAGCCTGAATGTATTAGATTCACAGCCACATATATGTCCATATTAATTGAAGATTCATTTAAAAAAATTTTATACCATATGCCAATTGGAAGACAGAATTTGGAGTTTCACCTAGCATCTTAGGAATCTATCAGTACCTATCAAGGAAATGCATGATATCTGAATAGTGGATTTTATTGAGATTGTTTTTGAGAATACTTCATAAATGTAAGTAGACTACGTTCACTAAAGAACTCTGGAATAGTGATACTTGGCTTTCAGTCCTATTTGCCAATGACTGTGAAGCAAAAACTGATAGAACTCAAAAGAGAAATAGATTAATATACAATAATAATTGAAGATTTCAACACCCACCTCTCAGAAATTGACAGAATAAATAACCATAAAATCAGTAAGTATATAGAAAACCTAAAAACATGATCCATCAAAAATTCAGATGTTGAAGTTCTAACCCCTTGTACTTCATAATACTACCAAATTTGAAGATAGGGTCTTTAGAGCTCTGCATTCAGGGTCTTTCTTACTTAAGTTCAAATGAAGTAATCAGGGTAGGACCTAGTCCAATATGACTGATGTCCTTATAAGGAGAGGAGATTTGGATATAGACATGTACAGAGGAAAGACGACTGGAAGACACAGAGAGGAGATGACCATCTTTAAGCCAGGAAGAGAGGCTTGGACCAGATCCTTCCTTCGGAGCCCTCAGAAGGAACCAACCCTGCTGACACCTTGATCTCAAACTTCTAGCCTCCAGAACTGTGAGAAAATAAATTTTTATTGTTTTATTATTTTTTTTGGCCACACTGCACGGCTTGTGGGATCTTAGTTCCCCAACCAGGGATTGAACCTGGACCATGGCAATGAAAGCACTGAGTCCTAACCACTGGACCGCCAGGGAATCCCCTAAATTTTTATTGTTTAAGCCATCCAGTCCTCGGTACTTTGTTATGGAAGCCCTAGAATACTTACACTGTGCCAAAACTATTAGGTGCTCCTACTGTGTCTGCCTTTTCTCAATCATGCAGTTAACAGGCTGTCACATAGTTGCTTATGCAAATCGTCCTTATCTTCTATTAGGCTATAAGTCCCATTAAGACAGGGAACACATTTTTTTTGTTCATAGTTGTATCCTCAGGCTCTAACTCAGCACCTGTTGTAAATAGTTTTTTTTTTAATGTACTCATGGAATAAGTGGCATAGTTACATAATATTTAGTAATCTACAAGGCAAATCTGAATAGTGCCAAATAAGCAGGAAATAAAAAGCTGTAGAGAATGTATTGATATAAGCAAATACTCCCTTAAGAATAATTTGAATGCCTTTTACGCACCAGGAAATTTATAAACATTAGGTCTTTTAATTCCCATTTTGTTCATTAGAAAAATGAGACCAATAGAAGATTAATAAATTATTCAAGAACATACAATATATCACAGAATTGAGTTTGAATTCATCTGAAGGAGGAGTCAGCAAACTTTTTCTATAAATGTCCAGGTTGTAATTGCTTTAGGCTTTCCAGTTCATACAGTCTCTGTTGCAGCTATGCAACTCTGGCCTCAGAGTGTGAAAGCAGCGACAATGAGTAAAGAGATGGGTGTGGATGTGTCCCAATAAAACTTTATTTACAAAAACAGCTTGTGGACTGGATGTGGTGGTGGTTTATCCAACCCTGATTGAAAGTGTTGTCTCTTAAAACTATTAGAACAGGCATCTTGACAAAACAATTTAAAATTAAAATGCAATCTTCATTCCCCTTTTTAAAGCCTGTATAAGAATTCCAATTAAGAACTATCTGTGTATTTTTAACACATGAGGATGTATCCCTCACTGTGATGGTTTCATTAGTATACAGTCCATGCCTAGTTAAATGTAAATGAAGTGCTTACTTCATGATAATTTAAAATGCTTTGTTGTATCATGAGCAGTTATTAAAAGCCTCATTGACATGATTGCTTATTTTGTTCTAAAATTTATTGTCAAGATGCAGTTTGGCAGGTTTTATCATTTCTAAATACCAAACAATTCTATGGCATGGAATAAAAATGTCAACTAGAATATTTTCTTTGGAGCTTATAAAAATGGGTACAATAGTATTAATACAATAGATTATGTATCCATTCAACAATATATAGTTGATTCTTGAACAAGAGGGTTTGAACTTCAAGGGCCCACTTATATACAGATTTTTTTCAATAGTAAATACTATGGAACTACACAATCCGAGGTTGGTTGAATCCAAGGGTAACGAGAAACTGCAGATACAGAGGAACAGATTATAAGGAGGACCGATTATTATTTACAAGCAGATTTTCTACTGCAAGGTGGGTCGGCAGCCCTAACCCCTATGCTGTTCAAGGGTCAAGTGCATGTGATATACTAGAAACCCAGACAACTGCTACATGATCCCAGCCCTCTGGTTACTTAATATTTTTAGTAGGTTAGTAGGGTTAAAAGCACACTTAATACTTCCATTATATCATTTTCACCTTGCATGGTATTTTTTTTGTTGTTGTTGTCTAAAGGTCATGATGGATAAAGTGATGGTCTTTGTATGGGAAAGAGGATTCTGGAATCTTCAGTTTTTTTCATTGAATAATTTTGGCAAACACACATAGATGGGCTTTATTAGACACGATTTCTATTATAAAATCACCCCATCTAAATAAATGCTTTCAACCTGTCTTGTACTTAAGAGTAATGTGGGATTTATTTTTATTTTTGAGGAGGATTCCTTGTGGCCATGCATGGATATTGTGATTTAGTAGGTTTGAGGTGAGGCCAGGGATCTGCAATGATCCAAGTCTGCATTTTGAATTCAAACAAGTTACTTGAGGATCACAATTTAGGAAAAATCATCTAACTTCTTAGATCAGTTTTCAGGTAACTGGCTTTACACATGATGTAAAACACAACAGAAGTAAGATATAACAGCATCATACAATAGTTTCCTAGAGCCCTGGAGGAATTTCTATGGTTTACAGCACAGAAGATATATTGGGAGGCTCTAAGTGGAGTTCATCCATGTTGACCTCTTAAAGTCTGGGTCATCTCCCATTTCTAACCTTTCTGTTTCCTAGCTGTTTACTCTCTTAAGCATGTTAGAAATAAGTGGGTGGTTTCTTAACATGACAAACAATATAAACCAAAAGCCCACATCATGCTTAATAAGAAGGCTAGATATACTCCCATTAAAATCAGGAAGAAGACAAGGGCTTCAGTCTCACCCTAACACCACTGTTCTGTTTTATTTTGTTTTGTTTGTTTGTTTTAACATTGCTCTGCGTATACTAGCCAATGGAATAGCTGAAGATCACATAATTGTTGGCTTGCAGCCTCCTCAGGGGCTTCCTGTTTGTAATCTAAAGCCAGCCAATGCCCTCACCACCCACTTGGAGGGCAGGGAGAGACTGAAGAAAGAGGCAGACCACTCCAGACTGGTAGGCAGCAGGTTTAATGAGCACAGGAACTTACATACAGGGTTTGTCTTGGGTGGCCACAAGATGAGTAGATCTCCACACCCATCTGCTAGAATCTTAAAAGTTTATATAATCCTTAATTGGGCTCAGTCACATAAATTGTCCAGATGGTCTCAACATATTAGTATCTCAAGGATGTGTCCTTGGGCAGCTTCTAGCATGCGGAAAGCAAGGGGGTGCATATTCCAAGCACAGAGAAGGGGGTGAGGCACCTCTGATTGCCAGGATCCTGCCCACAGGTCAACCAGCAGTCTTGTCTTCTCTATGATCTCTCCTAACAATAATATGTTTATAATTCTGGAAACCCAGTAGAGGTCCTTATTTGTGTGGAGAGTGAATTTAGTCAGTAGGACAAACATGGGGCAGGGAATTGTAACCCTGAGGGCTAAGGTTGAGGATGTAACTCTAGGTCAGTCAAGATAAGGTAGGGTTCAGCAGTCTACAGCCTGTGGAAAAATTTAGTAATAGAAGGCAAAGACACACTTCTTAAGTCCCAAGGAAACTGATCCCAAGTTATTCCAACTTGAGGAATAAATGCCAGTAGGACAGTAGAAACTAAGCGGACTGGAAATATTTCTCAGCAGCTGTGATGGGTGCTGGGTTTCCTTTTGGGGTGATGAAAATGTTTTGGAAATAGAGACGCCACTGAATTGTTCACTTTAAAATGGTTAACTTTATGTTATGTAAATTTCATCTAAAAAATTCAACTTCTCAGACAAATAATATAACTTGAATTATAATTTTAATTATGGCATTTAGGAGAAAATTTAGATAACCCCAATATCACAGCGTTATGTGGAAAAAATATTCTTTCAGAAACTGAAACTAGATCTACTATTCTCTCATTCATGGGGCTAAACCGCTCTCAGTACCGTAGAGACATGTAGGTGCCAGGATTTTTTTAGCATCAATGCAAATATTGAAAAAGGGCAATTACCTATGTACTCTGACGCCAGAAATACCAGTTATTCTGGGTTTTTTTATCAAACCATTTCTCTCACAGATAAAAGTTGCTGGTTGCTCCACCCATCAAAAGCTTTCAGGGATCAAAAATAAAAGAATGTATAATGCAGATATCCACGACCAAATGTCGTACATTCACATCAAAGTGAAATGTCAGACACAAATACTTACTTTCCTAAAAATAAGACAAACAAATACTAGAGGAAAAAAATCATATGTGTAATCAGGTTGGGAGAAAGGCACAAACTTGCATAACAAAATAATCAAAAGGAAGTCGGGATTTTTGTGGATATACTTAGTACTTGATGGCCTGAAGTCAACTCTGCAAAACGCTTGTAAGGAAGGGCTATGCAAAGGGAGGCATTGACAAACTAAGCAAGGTAATGTGTTAACAGAAGTAAAATAAGAGCCACATTCCTGGAGGGTCACACATGCATTCAGATGTTCATCCAAATGAAAAATTAGTATAGGAAGACATGTCCAGGAGTCTTCTGAGAACATTCATGTTGGTGATTTATATAATTAATTATCTAATGTGAGATTGGATCCACTTTTGCATACGTAGTATGGATTTCCTATTTGCCCTGATATTAGTAAAAAATATTGGGCTTCCCTCGTGGCGCAGTGGTTGAGAATCTGCCTGCCAATGCAGGGGACACGGGTTCGAGCCCTGGTCTGGGAAGATCCCACATGCCGCGGAGCAACTGGGCCCGTGCGCCACAATTACTGAGCCTGCGCGTCTGGAGCCTGTGCTCCGCAACAAGAGAGGCCGCGATAGTGAGAGGCCTGCGCACCGTGATGAAGAGTGGCCCCCACTTGCCACAACTAGAGAAAACCCTCGCACAGAAACGAAGACCCAACACAGCCATAAATAAATTAATTAATTAAAAAAAAAAAATGTTCCCACTGGATTTCTCCAGTTTGGGTTACTTAAAAAAATATATATATATATATTTATGAATCTCTGGTTACATGAAGAATTCTTTGTTAAGAAGCAACAAGAAAAAAAATCAACAAAATTGTTTACTCTCAAAAAACATTTGCCATGTTTCCACTCAAATATTTAGAAATAAGTGTTAGAAAATAATGGACTGGACAGTTCAGTAAATTTTAGGAAATCAAATCATTTTAAACATTAAATAAATGTACAATATTTTTCTTGAATAGCTCTGTATTTTTTAAATGTTGAATAAAGATAAAAACTGAATATGTTTAAAATTTATAGTAGTTTTAAAATATGCTGTAAATAAAATTTTTATTTAAAATCCAAAATGGCTTTTTTGGAGATATTTTATTAAAGAGATTAATTTCGTTGTTTTACTTGTGCGTTGAATGTTTTGTAATTAGTAGTTACTATAATTATGCAATTACTCTCTGTAATTATATCATTTAATTATATAAGTATGCTTACAGGAATTAGTTGTATAATTAGAACATGTAATTATACAGTAAAATGGAAAACTGTATTTTAAAACACACTAATTTGGATATATTGGCCTATTTCAAATTACAGTATTCAACGTATTGGTTGTTTTATCCTGTACAAAATTTCTCAAAATTTAAAAAAATTTTTATTTTGAAAGAACCATAAGTTTTCAGAAAATCCAAATTCCCTTCATCTATATACCCCATTCAAACTTTGCCAATTGTCCAATTATGTCTAATTTTGCAGAATGATCCAATCCAGGATCAAGCATTGCACTTAGTTGTCATGTCTCTTTTGACTCTTTCAATATGTGTGTGTGTGTGTGTGTGTGTGTGTGTGTGTGTATGTATGTGTCTGTTTATCTATCTGTCATCTTTCTATTTTACTATTTATCCATTTAACCTTCTATTCAAAAACATGACTTCACACTGACACCACCAATTCCAATAAAAAACTCAAGGTTCATTCTAGCTTTTCTCATTTTCATATTGATAAATACCTTCTCTACTTGAGAATTTGGCTCTCACTATCCTCAATATATTTACTTATTTACTCACCTCTGGAACAGTCCCTCAGTCCTGTCTGGGTCTCTGTGATCTTATTATTTTGAAGGTCGAATGACCCTCACTTTGGGTTTGTCTGATGTTTCCTCATGATTAGATTCAGGCTTTGTACTTTTGGCAGGAATATCCCAGATTCTATATTCTTCTTATGCCCCTTTGGAGCTTTAGGATTTCATTGTGTTCCATTACTACTGATATTAACTGTTAAGTAGTTAAATAAGGTGGTATCTGTCTGTTTCTTCACTGTAAAATTTCTCTTTTTACATATGTAATTAAAAAGTATATGGAGATACTTTGGTACTATGTAAACATCTCACCCTGTATCCTAATTTCACCTATTAGCTGGTCAAATTTCTCCTAGCAGTTCGTTGGAGAATGTTGCCTTAAAATTGTATAATTATGACGGATACCAAATGGTGATTTTTTTATAATTATCTCATTCTTTCTATATTCATTAGTATTCAATTATAAGAAAGAGCTTTCTCTTATTCACTCATTCCATTATCTGTTTATATCAATATAATTTCATAGATTACTAAATATTGCTAAACTTTTATTGTGATAAAGTTTATCATCATTATTATTTAGTTTGATGCTCAAATTATGTCAGATTTTGGCAAGTGTGGGTCCATTCAAGCTGAGTTCCTTGTTTTTTGTCAGTATTCCATCAGCTTTTGAGCATTTCCCTAGTTTCTGGCACAATAACATGTTTCAGGCTCATCTTGTACTTTGCCTATCTGCCCCTAGACTTAGTCATTTCTCTAAAGGAGCCTTGTTTCTTTTCTTTGGAGAATGAATGGAATTTAGAAACGGAGATGCTCTTGGTGCTAGGTGTGCTCATTTTTTTTTTTTTTAAATTAATTAATTTATTTATTTTTGGCTGTGTTGGGTCTTCGTTTCTGTGCGAGGGCTTTCTCTAGTTGCGGCAAGCAGGGGCCACTCTTCATCGCGGTGCGCGGGCCTCTCACTATCGCGGCCTCTCTTGTTGCGGAGCACAGGCTCCAGACGCGCAGGCTCAGTAGTTGTGGCTCACGGGCCTAGTTGCTCCGCGGCATGTGGGATCTTCCCAGACCAGGGCTCGAACCCGTGTCCCCTGCGTTGGCAGGCAGATTCTCAACCACTGCGCCACCAGGGAAGCCCTAGGTGTGCTCATTTTTACTAGGGTGTTGCTATTCTCAAATTTTCTCAATAAACAAAGCCAAGAAAAAATACACACACGTGCACACACACATATACACATACACACACACAAGCACACGCAAATATATTTTACATTGATTGATAGATGATCATTAGTTCGCAGATATTTTTAATTCAAATCCAGACATCAAAGTTTATTACATGTTTTTAACTTCAGAAACCTGGCTCTCACTGTCCTCGGTATGTCTACTAATTTACTCAACTGCCTGTATTTAACAAATCTCTGACCTCTCCTAGACACTGTCCTGCTTAGCTGCCATTGACCATCGCTGGATGGCCACCAGCTCAGCTACTTTTTCACAGCCACCCCCTCAGCTGCCCCAAATCCCTCTTGGAAGTGTCTCGCCTTAGCCATCTTTCTCCCTCAATTCTGACTGGTTACGTAGTCTATCAAAAGTTATACATTCCTCCTGAACCCCATAATATACCGTCACCTGGTGCCTTGAGTAGTGGTATAAATGCTATCCAGGGGGCCATAAATTCCACCGTTCTTAGCAACTAGTAGCTGTGTAATAAATTTTTATTGTATATAAATTTTGATTGCATGTATTGTTCAATATGTTTTACCTAACCATGAATAAAAGGATTTGAAAAATTCCAAGAACTTTATAATATTTTTATCTTTATTCTGATACACTGAGCAGAGTTAGCAACAATTTAAATTATTCTGATATGACCAGGAAAATTAATAAAAAGGAAAATGAAAGATTTTGGGAGTGAAGGTAAGGAAGAATTTAAAACATTAATAGTTGTGAATTTATTTGTTTGGAGATATGACCAAAATATATGACTCTCAATTGTAAGTGGTATCATCAATTAAATGGTAAAATATTGGAGAACTGGGAAGAAATTGTATATACCCAAATTTGCATAATATACCTGTGCTATGAAAAGATACTACATGTATGTAATTCATCTTATAAGTGTGTCCCATAGATTAAAATAAAACTTTTTGACACTTTGGAATTGTTATTTGATACCTAGTAAACTATCTTTGTTATAAAACTATATCTTATTCCAATGGTCTATGTGTCATAAAGTTTGTAAGTCTCTGATTTTCCCCTTTATTTTTAACTAGGAAATATAATTACAAATATAATGAGTCTGTGTTCTTTTCCACCAGTTTATTCTGCCTTTGACTGCTAAATAACTTTGAGACTTGCATTTATTTAAAGACATTTAAATTGTTTTTAAGTCCTGTGTATATAATTATTTACAAAATACAAAACAGATTACATATACTAACTTCACAAAGCCCTTGTAATATAGGTCAAACAATTATTATGTCCCTTTTGCATAATAAGCATTTCCATTTACATGTTATTTGGTGCATGTATGCATCTGTATAAAAATATATAGATTATCTTCTCTTAGACAAGCTTCTTTTTTTCACCAAAAAAAGAAAGGCAGTATGCCATAAAGGAAAAAGCACAGGGCATAGATTCAGATTAAACTAGATTCAATTTCTAGCTCTGACTCATATAGCTGTATGATCTATAGAAAGTTATTTAAAGTTTTTAGATAAAAAGGGGATAATAACACAATTTGCTTAATTGTTATGAGGACTTAAGATATTTTATGTGTAGTGACAAAAGAATAACATAAATGCTCAATAGCTACTTCTTTTATAATTAAAACATCTTATAACTAGTTGTAATCAGGGTTACAAAAACATGATTTTAGGTAAATAAAAGGTGAAAATTATTAAACAAGTGGAATTGAGAAGGTGAAATTAGTGCCCACTTTATCAGGATTCAGAAGATATTATTGACACTGAATTAATTCCATAAAACAGCATCATCAGTAGTTAGAAATAGCAAAAATATTTGTTTGTCACCTTCAAATGGATGATTTAAATTAAAACATTTGTTGTAATCTTAGGAAATAACTCTTATTAACATTCCATCATGTATTAGATTGTGAACGAGGAAAAATGTTATTCGCTTCAGGAAGAATGAAATAAGAAGATGTAAGAAATCAAACACTGAATTGGAAGTTATTTCTCATAGTTTTTGTCAATGCTGTCAGTGAAATTTGTTCCAAATAGCTTCTTTTAATGATTAGTGATAAACGGATTTTGGAGTTGTTATAGATAATGACAGAAACCAAGACAGTAAAATTACTAGTGACATTTTATGTAATTACACATAAATTCCACATATATAAATAACTAATTCCTAACTTATTATTATTCCAGAGGTAATTTATCTGGTAGGGTAAAATCTGCAGAACACAAAAAGAGAAAACAAATTAAGTAAAATACATATCTGAACAACACAGATAGATGTAACAAAGCCCGTCATAAAAATAAAGTCCTTTGCATTGTCATCAGGGGTATATTAATAAGCCTAGTTAATTTTCCTCCAAAGTATAGTAATTAAATTTCCCTGCCTACGGGAGATTTACACCAAAGGTAACTAAGGGAGAATTCATAGAAGCAGACGTATCGACTGCAGCACGTATTGTAGATGACTATTCACCACTGATGGAATGAAAATAAAGTAACGAAAGTAGAATTGAGATCATTAAAATGCATATTAAGAAAGAAATCTGTGATGTATGATAATTTTATAAATTTAATAAGATGAGCACAGTTCTTGTTTTCAGATGTTCATTCTTGTTTTATTTGTTCATGTAATGCGGAAAAGCAGAGATGAGCAAACGTGCCATTTACTAACACATCAAAACTACTTCTTGGCCAGCTTAGGTATTACTTATTTGATGTTCTTCTTTCCAATGAATTTCTAAGTAGCTGTATAGAAATAATTTTTAATTGAATAATTCCATCCACTTTGACTTTGCTTCAGAAGTACTTTATCATTATTGATTGGTAAGGGAAAATGACTATACGATCTCTTGGGGCATCAGTGACTATAGCACAGAACTGACCACTAAAATAATGACACTCTCATTAAACAAAGATTAGTTTTTATGAGTTTAATGGGGTAACCTCGATATATCTGGATTGCTTTCTTATGTGGAACACCTCCTTTTCTATGGCTCAGGTTAAATGAAGTCCTCTTACTATTTGCAGAACTCTTGGGCATATTATTACAGAAAATAGGCAGATTAGTACACATAAACCTTGTTTTCTCAAAGTGCTTAGTTTTCTGACATTTTCTTCAACATTTACAATTTGAAAGTTTTTTAAAACTATGGGATGAAACAGAGGAAAATCAAATGTAAATGCTTATAAGGAAGATGTTAGGAATCCCCCTGAGGTAGACATTATGGTGGATTTGTACTGTGTCACATTATTTACGTTAAAACTCTTTTTCATAGTATTCCCTTTCTTTTATGATTCTGGGTTCAGGTTGGCCACAAGGGGAATTAGTGCAGTAGCTGGAAGGCAGAAGTAAGAGAGCTCTGGTGTGTATACTCCAAAGGCTGGCGTGGGGCAGGTGCTTCTGCTGTTCTTCATATCATTGCTGATGTGATGGTTCACCTCGTGGGTGTGGGACAACAGCCGGACCCCAAGTTCTTCCAGCTCCCACCTGATTTCTTCTGTTAGATTCAGGGAGTCCTGGCTCAGGTGCATGTGCTGCTCTGTGGTGCATGGTACTAGTTTATCCATCACCCACGATATCAGGATTGAAAGCAGCAAGAGACAGATGTGGGTTCCTAGTAGACTTCATGATTCCAGTCTTTCTCTGTGGGTTTCAGTTTTTCCCTGTGTTACCCCAGTTTGTAACCATCTTTCCTTCCTGGCTGCCAGCTCTGCTGACTTCAGGCCAAACACTAGATACAGAAACAACTAGTTCCCACCATCATGGAAAGTCTCATCTTTATAATGAATGGCTTACTCTATAAATTAATAGGGACTGTGCTTCTCTGAACTGGTACAGAACTAGAGATGTACCAGCAGAATATAAGCGTGATGGTGGTAGAGAACTTGTTAGTATTATTTCTGTTTGTTTCCTCAGTAACTAGAACACTGTCTGGCATGTAGTAGATGCTCAATAAATATTGTGGCATGACTGATGACCTCAATGGCTAGGACTGGGAAAAGAAAAGAGAAGAAATATGGGAATACCAGGAAGGACAGAAGTGGATGTGTTAAGGACCGAATTGATACATTGCTCTTGCTATAGGACAAAGTAATACTAATGCTTCTCAATGTCTAAGTTTGCACTATCCATTATTAGCTACTAGTCACATATGGCTATCGGGAACATGAACTCACATTCAATTCACAATGTGAATTAAAATGTTAAGTAAGCATAAAATACACACGAGATTTCAAAACTTAATTTAAACAAACACTAGGATGTAAATATCAAATTAATAATTTAAATGTTGAGTCCAAGTTGAAATGATAATACTTTAGATATATTGAGTTAAATAAAATATATTGCTAAAATTAATTTCTCCATGTTCTTTTTTACTTTTTTATGTGGCTACTAGAAAATTTAAATTAAATATTTGGCTGACATTATATGCTATCGGACAGTACCTGTCTGTTTCTTTTGTAGAGATTTTTAAAATCATTGCAAATCATAGCAGCCTCATTTTATTAACAAGTAAAACGATGTCTTACAAACATGTTCTAATTTAATCTTCACAAGAGTTTTTTGATTTAGATACTGTTTATTGATGAGGAATTGGATCTGTAATGGATGAGGCACATTGGAAGGTACATATATTGTAACAGAAAAACTCTTTAAAGTCCGGGGCCATGTCTTTTAACACCTTTTGTTGCTGATTTTGCCAGTGAAAGTAGTATCCCTTTTGTATAAAACAACAAAGTAGACTTCCATGAGAATTAAGAAGCTTTACATGTTTGTAGCCTGTAAGTAAAAATACCACTTTCAAACTCTCTTTTTGGCTACAGTGATCTATTTCAGTGTATCTCTAGGAGCTGTCTTAAAATATCAAATTTTCACTGCTTCCTAAAAATCACAAAAAATGTATAGGAAAATTGGCCTTTAATTGCATCCTAAGGGACATGCATATACATTCATTTTATAACCTACATTCTATAATTTCAAAATATACACACATTATCCTGACAACTCTATGGATGACTTTAGAATTATGGGGGTTTTTTTGGTTTTTTTTTTTAATTATTTATTTATTTATTTATTTATTTTTGGCTGTGTTGGGTCTTCGTTTCTGTGCGAGAGCTTTCTCTAGTTGCGGCAAGTGGGGGCCACTCTTCATCGCGGTGCGCGGGCCTCTCACTATCGCGGCCTCTCTTGTTGCGGAGCACAGGCTCCAGACGCGCAGGCTCAGCAATTGTGGCTCACGGGCCTAGTCGCTCCGCGGCATGTGGGATTCTCCCAGACCAGGGCTCGAACCCGTGTCCCCTGCATCAGCAGGCAGACTCTCAACCACTGCGCCACCAGGGAAGCCCTAGAATTATGTTTTGAATATAAGTTGATCATATGGACAGGAGTCCAATGAAAATTTTAAAAATTCTACTTTGCGTGTTTGTCAGAAACTGTCTAAGGGTGATTAATAATTTCTCCTAGATACAACTGCAACTTCCTCTGTATATTTAGGGTTCTGATTTTTCTTAGATCTTGTTTGATTCTACAAGAAAGGTGAATATTTTCAATAAGTTTTTTGAGAAAAATTCATAGATGTTTGTACTACATTTGTAAGCTCATTCCCCAGATCTAAATATGTCATGCTCTCTGAAGTAGGTATTGCCATAGAGATTTTTTTTTTATCTAATCCTCCCGTGAAATACACAAATACATGAACTTAAATAATGGATTCTTTTTGAAATAACATTTTAATGTAAATGTTGGTTGCTAAACTACAGGTTAAATGTACATAAAATTAGACTCCTGTCTTTCAGATGTTTAGATCATTTGACGAGGTTATTCGAAAAAGTAGAATTTCCTAAATAAATGCAGGTTTGGAAAATATTTTACCCAAATAATACATAAATTATTTTATGTACATTATTACAATGTTAGGATGAAAATGAGTACCTTAATTGTATGGCCTTTGCAAGTAAGGTTGTGCTTAATCTGTTATTTTAGAGAATATTTATTAGCAGTTAGTTTATGTTCCAATATCTGATAGTATAAACAAATGATTTGGAAAAAAAAGTACTACAAATTAAACAAATGAATTTCTTTTCCTAACTTGTCTGAAATTAGTCTGAATTTGAATATACTTTTTAAAATCATATAATCTGATAATTCTGATAATCTCACTCTCCTGATCCTGACTCCTTCAATTCTTCTCCTTTAGATAAATCCCCAGATAAAATCCTGTACATAAGTCCTTGTATTGGGTTGTATTGGTTCTCCAATAGGAGAACAAATAGCAGAACTACAAATTTCAGAAGTTTTCCCACGTTATAAAAAAAAAAAAGATTGAAATAAGATACATTCCAGAGGATATCTTGGGAGATTGGGATTGACATATATACACTAATATGTATAAAATAGATAACTAATAAGAACCTGCTGTATAAATAAATAAATAAATAGAAAAAAGAAGTTATAAGATTGGGGGTAGTTATCTTAATGTTGAAAAAATCTGAGCATTTTCAGACCAAAAAAAAAAAAAAAGATTTACAATTTCTTATTTAAAAAATCTTGTGGATTAACTATTCCTAAGTGTATCACTTATGTAAATTAATGTGTCTAAAATATTATGTTGCATTTCCTTCAGAATTTAGTTTTTAACCCTTAGTTATGGGAAGAAAAAAATGCATTTATCAAAAGTAAACATTAATGCATTCTATTCAAATATTGATAAATTCTGAAGGTTATGACCAAATTAATGAGGTTTTAGTGGTATTTTATGTTTACTCATGTTCAGGTAATCTTTTCCACATCTGTTAATGTTAGAATTACTGATCTCAGACTGCTACCTACCAGAAGACTCAGACCTATTTGATTCCTTTTTATGTCACCAAAAACATCACCCTTTGCATACAGGAACATAACTAATGCAAATCAAAATCAATAACAATAAGTATCATTTCAGTGAGAATTGTGAAATAGCAAAAACTCTTACAAATGCTAGATTATGGTTTCTTTTATTCAAGGAGTAGTTAGGATATCCATGTTTTGGTAAGGAAAATGTCTCGGTACTTCTTTTAAACAGAACTGGAATCTGTGTGATTAACCATGAGTACCAGATTTTGTACCATGGATTTTGTGCCATGGAGACAGTCCCCTAAACCCAGTATATAAGACTTTTACCCAACCAATCTTGCACTGATGATATGTCCATTTTAGTTGTTTAAAAATAAGAGAATTTTTAAATTTTGTAATATTTAGATGATAGAATTTATTTTCCAAAATACCATTTCATCAGATTATTCATCCAAAGGGAATTTGTGCTTCATTGCTAATACTTTTAAATACCTGCTAGTTCTGAGTTTATACTGATGCCATTTGAGAGGGTGAAAGCTGTTTTTATGAGAATGTACTCAGTGTAGAGTATTTACAAATTAAATCATAAAAGTAGGTTGCATCAGCTCAGAACGCAGATCACATTAACTTGCAAATTGGCTTCGGTCTCTAGTCCAGAAAAGCATTCGAAGGCTAATCCTTCCTCTCTATTTCCAGATCTGGATCCATTAGGACAATTTGCCCTTCCAAAATCAAGATCTGTCTAAATGTATTCTTGTCCTTTATTGACTTTCCTCCTGGTTCCCTAACCTTTTCAGCTGTTTATAACTGTTGTATTTTAGATTAGGTTTTTCATCCAGAGTAGGAAGCAGTATCTATTAAGCATTTCATTAATTGAAGAAACTCTTGCTCTTAGAAGGCAAAGAATAACTTGACAATTCTTATGTAGTGAAACTATATGCTGAAAATCATTCATGAATTGTGTGATAGTATATCCAAATGAGACATTATACCTTTACGCTCATAGAGTACGTTAGTAAATTTGGAAGAAAACCAAACTGGAAATGTTTTGTCAAATATCCTAACAATATCTCCTTATCTTTGATACAGGCTTTTATCTGGTTATCTGGTTATTTCTCATTTCAAATTTCAAATTTCTTTTCACAGAGTAAAGTGTACAAAATACAATGCAAATAACACGAAAATGCTCACAGTTGAGAAAATGTGCTTCATGACTAATAAATTAGATACCTAGTTCCAAAATAACTACTAATATCGTTGGCTATGACTAAATTAGGGAATATAAGTGATAATGACACCAATATAAAAGATTTTATTATCTTTTCTGTGATTTGTATATATTTAAAATGCATTACCTTCTAATTGCCATAAATAATAGTTCTAATGCAAATTGGAAAAGTGGTAAAAATAATAGATTTCTTTGCTTGACTCTTCAAATAAAAACCTGTGTCCAAATGAATTCTAAGTATCATTTGTTAGTATTTTTTCTGCAAATTTCCCTTAAATGTTGATTACTAACATATTTTTCTGAACTGATTTCAAGCTTTCAACTAATAAAACCACATTTTATTAAAATTAAAATTTTATTAAAATTACATTCTATTAAAATTGCATTTGATTAGTTGAAAGCTTGAAACCATTGAAGAAAAATAAAAAGAATGAGGGAATGAAATGGTAAATTGTTCCAAAAATCAGGAAGCTCTTGTGTCAACTTGCCATATTTCTGTAATGAATTTTTGTTATTATTGATTATTATAGATCACTGAATCAGCATGCAAAAAAAAAAAAAAATGGAGAAATAAGCATGTATGTCTGTGTGATGCACAATTGGTATTACCCAATTGAATGAAAGCAAAGTTTGGCCCTTTGCCCCAAGGTCCTGGGAGGTAACCTGTAAATTCTTGGGATGTCCTAAGTGAGAGAAGTGTTTTTGTTTTTACCTGGGGACTGTAGGCCACACCAGATTGTCTATGCTAACAATGTGATTTATGGCAGGAACTTTGGGCCCCATGGTTTCACCTCAGCTTCTGAAGGGGCTGGAACTAAGGTCAATCCCATGTGCAGTCAGCCATATCTATGTGACCAACCTCCAGAAAAATCTCTGGAAAATAAAAATCAGATAAGCTTCCCTGGTTAGCAGACCCGAATATATATGGTCATCTGATCTTTGACAAATATGACGTGTCAGAGAAATAAGGAAATGCTACTATTTTCAGTATATGTTGTAGGATTCTTGACATCTCCCTCACATTGTATACATAAATCAATTTTAAGTGGGTTGCAGATTAAATCAGAAAGATAAAGCAATAAAGCCTTTAGAATAAACAGGAGAAAATTGTCATTCACATGATAGGCAAATACTTCATTTTTTTTTACTAAATTTATTGATTTTATTTATTGATTTTTGGCTGCATTGGGTCTTTGTTGCTGTGCGCGGGCTTTCTCTAGTTGTGGCGAGCGGAGGCTGCTCTTCATTGTGGTGCACGGGCTTCTCATTGCGGTGGCTTCTCTTGTTGCAGAGCACGGGCTCTAGGCGCGCAGGCTTCAGTAGTTGTGGCACATGGACTCAGTAGTTGTGGCTTGCGGGCTCTAGAGAGCGGGCTCAGTAGGTGTGGTGCACGGACTTAGTTGCTCCACAGCAGGTGGGATCTTCCCAGACCAGGGCTCAAACCCATGTCCCCTACATTGGCAGGCGGATTCTTAACCACTGTGCCACCAGGGAAGCCTGGCAAATATTTCTTAAATAGAAAACAAACACAAAGAAAAACATTAATAAATTTGACTACTTAAAAATAAAGCGTCCGTTTATCAAAAGACAGCATTTAGGAGTGAAAGGCAAGCCGCAGATAAGACAAAGATATCTGTAATACATATATTTAACAAAGCACAGATATGCAGAATCTATAAAGAGCTATCAATAAAAGAAAAGCAGGAAATCCAATAAGAAAATGGCAAAACACTTGAAGCAGCACTTCTAAAGAAAGACCCAAATGGCCAGTGAAATAAAAGGTACTTGTTATAGAGTAAAATGTGTTCCTCCCAAAATTTGTATGTTGAAACTATAATAGTCTAAGTGCCTTCCCTCATGTAGATTATATTCTGAGGGAGAAACTTAGATAATGAACCAGTAGGCAAATATATAAATAACATGATTTCACAGAGTGAGAAGACTATGAAGAAAAACAACTTTTAAGTAAGGTAATGGAATATGGCATGTAAAGAGTAGTAATTGCATGTGGTGATGAAGGATGGTACTTTCTAGTAAATCCTTAGAGATGAAAAAGATCTAGTGAAAAGAAGCTATTCAAGTAAAACAGCAAGCACAAGAGACAGAAGCAATAGTTTGCTGAGGCCTCTAAGAATCCTAAAGGACCGAATTCCAAAAAGTGGCAAATCTTTTACAGGAGATATAAAACCCACAGCTGAGCTTATCGCTGGCAAAAGAACAGACAGAAGAGGAATCCATCACAGATAATGATAAGGTAAAAATGGATAAACTTTTAACATTAACATGTGGGCTAAGTCATACTGGAATGGCAAGGATGCCCACCACGGAGCACGTCTGCACTCAAACACCAACATTTTCCCACACAGCTTCACCAACTACTGGGGAGTAGTGTGTCAGCAGCTGGGACACAGAAGGAGAGCTCAGAAAGAGTCTCCCTAGGGCGCCTGTGTCCTCCTCCCCATTGCAGAGCAATCACCTATAGGAAGTGGTGGGAGGGCAGGCGATCGGGTAGACATCTATCAAAGATGCTCTGGGTTTTTTGCTATGAAAAGAGTGAGGAAGGGATGTTTAGAAAACATCCACCCAAGCCCCCCATCAACTGCCAAAAACTGAGACTTGAACATGTAGACCAAGGGGGTCACCTAAAGGAATCAGGGTTTTTAATCACCAAAGTCTGGAGGCAGGGTGAGAGAACTGTGAGAAATCCCAGATACCGCCCAGTATTTCAGAAACCAAAGGCTGGAGGCACAGAAGTAGAGCCTCCAGAGCGCAGGGAGGCTGCCTTCTGAAGGAAGAGACAGCAGGACTGCGGAGATCTCTTGTAGGCACAGAAGTCAAGGAACAGGATGGGGAGCAAAGGGGACACTCCAGTGGCCCAGAAACCTAGCAGCCAGGCTGTGAAGTAGGAAGAGATCTCTCAGGTGGCTCAGCTGTGAAGCATAGGAAAGATTGCTGAGTGCCACCAATTCTTAGCCCCATGCCCTGCAGATAGGAAAGTCTCCATCCAACTCTCAAAATATTTGAAATCAGTGGTGAACTGACTCAAATTCAATAAGCAACAAAGCCCAGACCCAGGTAAACTATAGATCAGATGGATGTGCAGAAAATAAGTATCGTTTGATTTATTGTCTACATTTTTATATGAAAATGCTAGCATGTAATCACAAATTACAAAATATACACGAACAAAAATAGAAAATATGACATATAGACAAGATAAGGAATACTCTGTAGAAAGAGACCTGGAGATGGCTCAGTTGTTAAAATTATGACAGTGATTTTAAACAACTATGAAAAAAATGCCGAAGGATCTATTGGAAGAAGTAGATAACATTCATGAAGAGATGGTAATTCTAGAAGTGTGACAACTCTAGAAAAGAACCATGTAGAATTGCTAAGAATTTAAAAAATAATATCACATAGGAGAATTTATCTGGTAGATTAAATAGGAGACTGTTTAGAATCAGTGTACTTGAAGATGGGCCAATCCAAACTAAAATGCAAAGTGATAAAAAATGTTTAAAAACACAGAAAAAAGCATCTGATATCTGTTGTCAGTACTTTCAGTCTAACATTCTTATCACTGGATTCCCAGAAGATAAAGGGAGAAAATAAGGTGCACAGAAAACAATATATGTTTGAAAAAGAAAATGGTTGAGGACTTTCTGAAATAGAGAAAACATTGATCCACAGATCCAAAAATCTCAGCAAATTTTAATCAGAATTCAAAATAAAACAAAAACAAAGAAAAAACAAAACGCCTGGACATAGTCAGCCATCGGGATTCAATCTGCGGTTGGTTGAATCCATGGATGTGGAATCCACGCTACAGAGCGCTGTCTCTACTACACAATTTGAGATTAGGCACTTGAGCATCTACGCACTTTGGTATCCACCAGGGGTCCTGGAACTAATCCCCCCGCAGATACCCAGAGACAACTGTATAGTCAAACTCTTGAAAACCAAAAGCAAATAACAGATATTAAAATCAGCCAGAAATGTATTATATACAGAGATCCAATTCCAAAAACATCTGGAGTTGATGTGGGTTTGGGTTTCACTGTTGATATTGTTCTGTTCAGTTCTGTTGTTCTTCCAATTCTGCTCTTCCTGTACTTAGAGCAGGGCTTGGTGTAGGGGGTGTTCTCACTTTTCTGGCGCCACCCTCAGCATTCAGCAGTCCCTGAGCCCCTGCTGCAGAGACGTTCTCTTGCTGGCTCTGCTCCTTCCCCAGTGGGAGCGCTTTCACTCAGATCTATTTTTGTTGCCTGGTCAGCCTCTACCTTAGGCAGCCTCTGTTATCTGACCCTTGGGGATGAAGCTTTGTCAGCGTGCTCAGACGTGTATCTGTCATTTGTCTTAGGCTCCTGCTTCTCCTCCAGGGTTAGCAGGAAAAGCCCAGCTCCTTCTACTGGATATTTTCAAGTACTGTACTCCCCCATAGTAAATAATTTATAAATTTTTGCTTGAAATGGATGCAGAATCCTGAACCCACCATGGTGTCCTGCCCCCCTCCCAGGTGCAGAAGGTTTTTCTCAAAGCAATTGATCTTTGCCAGTATCCTGAGTGAGAGGTCTTTCTACCCTCATCCAAAGACAGAGGGGTTTTTGCTTCTATTTCTTTCTCAGAGTTAATGAATTTTTAATCAGCCCTGGGAGTTGAGTGATTGCTACTGATATCCTAGGGTTTTAAAGTTTATGGTTCATAGCAGTGAATGATCAAGGAAATCTGGCAGGATTTTGAGTCTGTGCCCCAGCAGTACTCAATCACCTCCCATACCTGTACCACCAAATGGGGCCCCTCTTGTCTCCCACCATACCCCTAGCCTTTCTCCTGAGCACCTGTTGGAGAGCTACTCAAAAAAGATTGTAAGAGAGCATAAACTCCCCTTGGGTCTGGGGGTTTTAGCTATTCTAATCTGATGCTAGCCCACATTTGTTCTTTCATAATGTGTTACAATTCTAGCCAATTTTTTTCTTACTTGTTTGTATGGCATTCACATCTTCTATTCTCTAAGATAAGAATTCCTGTGCCCCAGCTCTCACTGAAAAGGGTTGTCTCTCATGGGAATGTAGTTTACTTGACTTTTGACTTTAACTCTCTGGTGAGCTCAATAAAAAGTAATGATTTTGTAGATTACCTGGCTTTTTTCTTTCATTGTTAGTTTGAAAATGATACTCTCTTGAAGCTTTCTGCATCTTAAGCAGAAGCAGAATTCAAGGGTGTTTTTATATGTTTACTTACCTCTAGAGTAAGAAGCAATCTGTTAAAATGTGATACATTCAGGGTATATAAATTCCCCTTGTCCCTGCTCATACCCACTTGGGTTTTATTAGAATTATGCAGACATTTTATAACAGAAAGAGAGATGTTTCTGAACCTGATCTAATTTTTATTTGTAATGGCAGGGCTGGACTATAGGGCATACCCACATATGTGACCTGAATGAGATGAGCGAGCATATAACATGTTAAACATTGCTGGACAGAAATATTATCTCATATTATTATTAAGTGCTTGTATTAGTGCTTGTTTTTAAGGTGATATGAAACAGTAGAGAACAAAAACAAACCAAACAAACCCGTTATTTTTTCTGCTTCCACTCACTTTATTCCTGGTGTTACAACCTCCATGTCGGGATTAGTGCCCACTCCCCCTACAGTGCAATCAACACTCATTCATACTCTTTGCCCTTCTGTGGCAGTCTCTGCAAAGTTGAAAATGACTATTCATATTGACCTTTTCAGAAAGAAAGACTAGCGGCCCATTTTTCTGCTCAGCATAGATGTTGGTATTTTTTTTAAAACCAGATCCAGAACAGTAGAGGGAAAAAAACTAAGTCATATCACTACTTCTCTTTCAAGAGAGAACAAAATGGCTCACAATAAACATTTAATAATGAACAAATGATAACTTCTGATTATGATTGTTAATTGGAATCCACACATCTTATAATCAATGAATTTCTCCTCCAGCCCCAGATGTTGGCAATAGCTAATTGCCACTTAATATTCATCTCTTTTCCATTTCTTTTTCTTTTTTAAATTGTTTTTATAGTGGGGAATTGGGAGAAGCTACATGAGGGGCCGTTATCTAGATTAAAACTTTAACTACAAATTTTAGATTTTATTTTGATTTTTGGGCCTAATTCAAGTGGTTTTTATTTAGCTTTGTGAGTCCCTCTAATCTGTGGCCTCATAACCCACATCTATAATTTACAGAATGCATGGTAATAGGGAAGTCACTTCAGCTTCCCTTTAAAAATTAATGTGATTAAAAATATCTCTCTTGTTTACCTTATTTTTCTTTCAGGATCAAATAAGATTACAAAAACCAGCGTTTTTGCTCATTCCTGAACTACGTGTATAATCAGTATGTGTCTGACTCTTTTGAGGTATTTGTGGACTGTATTAGGGTTTAGATTCTTTGTATGTCAAGACCTACCACAAAGTAGGCACAATCTAATTGTTGATAAAATGAATTAACCTAATTGTAATATAAGGGTAATCATAAGTAGAATACATAGAGAAATGGATTTGTAACTTATTTTTAATTTCTTATAAAACAATATAGAACCATGCATGTAGTGAAAATTCCACATATATGATATCACTGACTTCTCAATTGGAAATGGAAAATTGGTCCTCATTTCCTTGAGCTTGTTTATTCCAATTCCCATCTATATGATCTATGAAAAGTTCCTGTAAAATAGAAATAATATTTGTGCCTATTATATTATACATTTATAATATATAAGTTATAATCCACATAATTTAAATGTATGATATGTATGTTTATAAAAATAATAACATTTGTCATTTTGCTATTTTATCCTGATACTATAATTCCTAGGAAAGGCTTACTGTAGAATAATTACTTCTTAAATCATTTGGTTCCCTTTCCTTTTTCTTCAGGTACTTGTAAGATGTGAGAACATTGTGCTATACACATTCTTTTTAGAAAGATTTATGCATTCTCCAAACTTCAGATATTAAATTCATCTTTATCATGTTCAATTAATGAATTCAAATAATCCAAAAGTATTATTAAGCTATTAGTATTATTGAGTAGGCTAAATAGTAATTTAAACTAAACATAAAATAATGCAACATTTACTATAAAACATTAAAAAAAAAAACTAAACCAAGAAAAAGCAAGAGTAAAATAAGTATCTTTCTTAAACTCCTACTAATACTTCAGGCTTTGGCTTATATTTAATATCCTCAGAGAAAATTTAAAGGGCCTCTGGAAAAGCCCAGCTCCTTCTACTAGATATTTTCAAGTACTGTACTCCCCCTACAGTAAATTGTTTATAAATTTTTGGTCTTCTCTTTTCCTTGTTAAAATGTAGGCTTTGTAAGGGAAGTGACCATTTAGGTCTTATTCATCACTGGTTTTTTCAGCCCTTAGAATAGTGTCTGGAACACAGGAGGCCAGCTCACAGCATCTATTCAACAAGTATTTATTGATCTTAAATGTAATTAAATTCATAGTTTCCATTATAAATAGCACCATATTATGATGCTATTTTATCCAGATGCCAAAAAAATTATCATCCTTGATTCCAAGATCATGCAACTAAAGCTAATTTCTTGTAATGAACTTCTTCCCAGGTAGATCTATCAACCAGGAAAGAATGCACTGGTGTCAATGATTTCAAATATTCCAGTTCCTTGACAAATATATTTATTACTGGGAAAATTTTAAAGGCATGCAACATTTTTGGTTTTGGGAATCAGATGATTGAAGAAGAATTACTATCCACAAAAGATTTGAGGGAACTGAACATGATGATTGAAAACTAAACAGATTAATATTACTTTGTTTCTTAGGGGAATAAACAAATGCCATAGGAACTTTGTTTTAAAATGAAAAAAGAAAATAGTAACCCACATCCAAAGATGAATGTAGAAATACAGAAGTAATAGACACAAAAGTTCATTCCTTCCTTTAGATTTTTCATACTTTCTCATAAGTTTGGTAGGTTTTTGCTCTTGGCCATCAAAATACTGTAATAATGGTACAGTTCCAATATAAGTAAAATTCTTTAAATTACTGTTGTTTCATATCACTTAAAAAAATAGTTAAGGATTTGTCACTGGCATTAATTATGTTAAAAAAAACATTTTATTGTTGCACATTATTTTTGTCCTTTATTACACAAAAAAGTAAAGGATTTTTACATATATACATATGTATACATAATATTTTTAATTTCCAAAATTTTTGTTGAGTTATTCACAAGATATTATATATGAAGTCCATTTTCAATTTATTCATATTTTATTAATTTCACCCATAAGCATAAATATCTTAATTATGAGTAAAGGAGCTCCAGATAAGATAATGGCATATTCTCTCTGAAAGCAGATTGTATTTTGCTATGAAAACATGACCACAGTATGGTTCTAATTACCTCCTATATTTTAGAGAGTGGCAGCCGGCCAATGAACTGTATTTTTTTTTCTCCTAAAAGGATATAATCAAATAAATGGTAGCTGAAGCTTTTGTGGACTCTTGGATATGTAAATTAAGCACGCTTCTTAACAAGTTATTTTGTCATCCTGATGAGTGGAAACATTGATTTTCAAGACTAATTATACTCACTGTTTTTAGAATAAGCAAGGGGCTTTGCATTATGTAATTTTGCAAAGCGTCGGAATTAGACAGGCAGGTTCCCTGCAGATCAGGCCTCCTCAGAAGTCCAGGATGTTTACATAAAAGTCACCTTGGTGGAGGAGGTGAGATTTATCATTCAGCGATTCACCATGGGGCCGCATTGCATTTTGAAGTCAATTGGAACTGTCTGCTTAGACACACCTTCGCAAATGTCAATGAAGGTCTGCTTCTGTAAATAGCCACTAACTACTAATACATCTTTACTGGTAAAATAAGTCTAGACCCAGTGCTGAAAAGCACCGTTCCTCCAGCATAAAAATATTATTTTTTTGTTGACCTAGTCAAATGTCTATGAGATTCATTGAACAAATCTGTTTTATGCCAAATGGTTTCAAAGAGAGTCCCATGTGAGGAGTTAGCACTTAGGTTTTGGAGTTATCCAAAGAAATATAGAACTAACAGTCCTTTCCAAGGAAAGCAGTATATAACTACATACTATAAAACAAAATTATATTTTATACTTCTGATTTTCAACTACAAGGAAATTCAGGTTTTTCAGGGAACACAGGAATATATCACTTAGACTAAAATTTCTGAACTGTTTTCTTTTAAGCACATTTAGGGTGTAAATCTGTGAACTGGAATTTAGTGTCAAGAATAAGTGGAAAATATACATAAGCTGGAAATTTGTGTTCAAGTCTCATGTTGGGTATCGGCATACTTAGAGCACTAAATTTATTAGGTAACAGAAAACAGAGTCTCCTTTCAGTGTTCCTTACTCAGTATTTTGCTCAAGAAATATCTTTCTGATTTAAAAAGACTATCCTCTTACGGTTGATTCTGGGCAGTGGCTACCACAATGCTGTTTACCTGAACTCTTCCTGAAAATCAATTTGCCTCCACTAAAGCTGATATATTCCTGCTGGAGGGGAACCCAAATGGAGGAAGGACTTTTGTATCCACATCAGCACATGCACAAGTCTTCAAAGACTCAATGACAAACACATTCTGGAGTTGACAGTAGCATTATTGCTAGTGGCAGTGGATGTGTTTGCAAGATTCAAATCTGTACTCTTTATATTAAGCTGTAACTGTAAATCTTTATTCTCTATCTCCTGGTTCCCCCAATCTTAGGATATACCTGGATAGTTCGTGATCAAATTAAAAGTCATAGTTAGAGAAGTAAAACTAATTTAACAGGTTTTTATCATTTTTTATTTTTCCATCCTCAATACTAAAGAGGTGAAAAGGTGAATTAAACATGACTCAGTTACATGTTATATAACTACATAGAGAGGTGACATAACATTTGTAGAAAATCAATTTCATGAGCCAGGCACTGCATTAGGGACTTCATACATATTATTTTCTTTAATCCTCACAGCAGTCCTATGAGATTGGAATTACTGGCCTTGTTTGACCAAAGAAGCTGAGGGTTACAGATGTTAGTGACTCACCTGTAGATATGACACTCAGCTACTAAGCTAGAAAGCTGGAATTCAAACCAGATTTGTCTGATTTAAATTCTGTGCCCATTTCATAATCTGAGCAAAAGAATTTCAGGATTTTAACTATGAAACAGAATTCAGTCACCCAGTACAATTATTCATTTGATGCTTGAATTGCATCTAAAATAACTCTTATTAGTCATCAGCTGAGGTTTAAAGATTGCTAATATTGATGAGAACTTTTACGATCTACTATCTTAGCAACTTTCAAATGTGCAATACAGTATTATTAATCATAGTCATCATGCTGTGCATTATATCCCCATGACTTATTTAGTATTTTATATTGTGGTAAGCATTTTGCTATATATACAAATATCTCATCATTATGTTGTACACCAGAAACTAATTTATATGTCAATTATATCTTAATAAATAAATAATATAAGCATAAATGCATAGTAAATTGGGGCCTAAAACTTAAAAGAAAAAGGATTGCTAATAATAAGAAACTGAGACCAGTTTATTTAGCTCAAAAAATTCTATAGTTGTCCTGTCCGACATCTTAGAAACTAGCCATAGGTGGCTGTTTAAATTAAAATTAAGTAAAAGAAAAAAATTCAGTTCTTCAGTCGCACTGGCCACATTTCAAGAGTTCAATAACCTCATGTGGCTAATGGCTACCATATTGGACAGCATATGTAGACACACACATACATACATACATATATATTCTCTCTCTGTATTCTTTAAGTGAACTCATCCACAAATGCATAATTTGTTAAACAAATTCAAGAGAAACTGTTCTGCTTAGGATCTGAGCAGTCCTAAATCCAGTTCACTGATTAACGACCTCGTGACACCTCTTAAGCACCTTCTAATATCCCTATGGCTTGAAGAGCACAGTTTGAAGACGGCTGTTCTAGAGAAATTATTATCACCATCATTCTAATTGTTACACATAATGATAGAATGTCAGAGGTGGAATGGAGTCCAAGATCATCTCATTCAATCACCGCATTTTGCCAAAGAGGAGACTGAGGTGCAGGCAGGTGAGGCCATCATCATGCTTCAAAGTTCACAGCTCACTTGTCTTTTCCTGTTTGCATATTCTAAAGTCCCATTCACTACCCACGGGGAAAAAATAAACTGAGGTTCCTTAATTGCAGTCCATGAATTCAGTTAGAAGGACACAGATCCACTGAAATTACGTATAATACTCTTGTCATTTATTGTTTGTTATCAAGGGGAATGATCCATAGATCCACATAGATACCATCAGAATCTCCAAGCATTTTTTGTGATACAAAAAATGGTAAGACTACTGTGACCCAAATAGTATGTGCAACATACATTTGCTGTAGGATGACCGCACTTCAGGCTTTAAAGGACATGGTGAGACCAAAAATAATAAGAAATGCGCAAGCATCAGAATTGATTCGTAAAACAGTTCACCCTTGTGGGAAACTCTTAACTGAATTGGAAACACCACATTAAATTAAAATAACCATTTGCATATTTGATAAAGAAACTAGACTTTCTGTTGTAAACACTGTAGAGCAGATGTGGTTGAGAGCAACTTTTAGAATTTAAGAAATAGCACAGATTCTTTTTACTTGCTTAAAATAAAAGCAGCAAGAGAACTGGAAATCCTAACTCATTGCAACTCTTGGCGATGACCAGAAATGTTCTTGACTTTTTATTCTGATTTCAATGATGTATAAAACCCAGAGAACAAAGAATGTTGTGTAAAAATAATATGTAAAATGACCTTCATTTTAATCCTCATTATTGTGGATATGGAATAATTCTTTTCACAGTTTTCAAGCTTAATTTGTCATAATTTGTTATTTTGATTTTTGTAATCTTTTGGAGAATTTGAAATATTGATACAACAAAAACTGTTATGCCAACTATGAAATTTTTCATTCTTTCTAATGCCACTTAGATCCTGTCCCTCTATTTAATATCAAAAGATTGAAACCTGTTCAATGATGGCTGAATTTTTCAGTGTTTTAGATAATTACCGTTTCTGAGTGATTATTCTCCTGCAGGAAAATAAATGCTATTTACAATGCATTTGGATTTTTTTCCTTTTAAAAATGTGACTTTTAAATAACTTCTCATCATGTGAATGGCCTTGAAAAAAGATAGAGCTGCTAAAGCACAGAAAGACATCTGACTTGACATCTTCTATGAAACGTTGTCATGCAATCGGCAAACCCATAATAAGCACACTGGTACTCAGGATACTTGCCTCATAGCCCAAGAGAAAAATGCTGCCAAGTGACCGGCCTCCAAAAGTGTTAATGCACTGCTCCCTTTCACACGGTGCTGTGAAATGGCTTTCTCTCCCCCAGAACAGTAACACAATTATCAGATTTCATTGAGACCCAGATGGGAGAAGATGAGTCTACACAGGGTGATTATCACATATTGAGTTCAGCAGAGAACTAGCTTGATGGAATTGGGGACTCTCTATGTCTAGAGAGATGGACAACTGAGAGAGTGCAGAAGTCAGCAGCCCAATAATAACGATACATCTATCCTTGGATAAAAACTGGGACTTGGATATTTTCTCTATCCATCTAATTAACAACTTACATAATCTGATCATACAATAGAAATACGTGTGTGCATGTATGCATATGTGTATAAGTGTGTGTTTATGCAACCTAAAGTCTGCTATATATCACAAACAGAATAGCCTTAATAAATGACTAAGCAAACCATGAAGTATTTTTTCTAAAGAGGCTAAAAAATTCATTGTTTCTAAGTAGGTTTAAATACAATCTCTTGGGGCCAATTGTTGGATTAAAAACCACTTTGCTCTTCTATACATCTTACTTAATCTCTCACTCTGGCACTTACAGGGAAATGTTAATAAGGACTGCAAAACTCACAACCAAAGAGCTCCGAGGGACATAGATGCCGGCCAAAAGGTGGGCAATGTTTTTGTCTAATATTTCACGATGTCTTATAATAGCTGTTGGTCTTCAGTGACATCTGGGTACGTGAAATTGTCAAAAAAGCTACTATGCACAGTGGAAATTTCCCTTTTCTGGCATCCAGTTATTTTTTATTTTGTTTTTATTAACAAATATTAAAATATTTTAAAAGTCATGCAGACTGCAAGAAATGACTTGAATCAATAAATATTCAATCAACAAATATATTTTACTTAAGGGTTTGTAAGCTTGATTTATAACTTTTTAGTTATTTTTGTGGTAAGAATACTCAACATAAAATCTACCCTCTTCACAAATTTTAAGTACAATATCGACACTAAGCTGTATAGTGGATGTCAGAGTGTATCTTACATAACTGAAACTTTGTGCCCTTGACCATCATCTTCCTACTGCCCCCTACCCCCAGCCCCTGGAAATCACCATTCTATTCCCTGTTTCTATGAGTTTGAGATAATAAGGTATTTGTCTTTCTATGTCTGGCTTACTTTATTTAGCATAATATCCTCCAGGTTCATCCATGTATAGCAAATGGAAGGATTTTCTTTTTTTAAGACTGAATAATATTCTATTGAATGTGTATACCACATTTTCTTTATTCATTAGTCTGCCGATGTATATTTAGGTTGTATTCCTATCTTGGCTGTTGTGAATAATAATGCAATGAACATGGGAGTGCAGGTGTCTCTTGGAGATGCTGATTTCAGTCCTTTGCATAAATACCCAGAAGTGGGATTGCTGGATCATTTGGTAGTTAAACTTTTAACTTTCTGAGGAAACTTCACACTGTTTTTCATAATGGATGTACCAATTTACATTTCCATCATTAGTCTCCCGGGATTCCCTTCTCTCCACATCCTCTCCAACATGTCATTATTTTGTTTATTAAATAATAGCTATCCTAACAGATGTGAGGTGGTATCGCATTGTGGTTTTAATGTGCACCCCCTGATGATACTGGGGAAATATCCTTAGAAAAATTGAGTGACTTGCCCAAGTTCAGAGTTACTAAGTGGTGGAATCAGGTATTAAAGCAAGGTTGTTTAACTCCAAAGACTGGTGTTTGATTAATCCCCCCACATTTTTGTGATTTTTTTTTTAAAAGAAAGAATCATTTTTAAAAGGGTAAAACCAGAGATAGATTACTTTTGGGATGTACAGAGTGAAATTCATCCAAGAACAACCAAATGCAATATTCTTAAATATTTGAGAATATGATGCATTAAGATTCAAGTCAAACTCAAATATTTATCAACCATTTACCTAAGTGCTTCACAGATACCAAACCTCCTACAACCATAGGCCTGAAAACCCACTTCACAATGAAATTTGATTGAACTACTAATATAGTTAAATAGAGATTTTATAGATTTGTATAACTTAGAGAATTTAAATCAAGATCACCTTTATACAGATGAGTGACATGAATCTTAGGAGACAAGGTGACAAGCTAAAGATTAATTTTTCTCCCCAATTACACTTCTCTCAAGAAACAAGAAAAATCATAGGAGCTCTGTAAATGAAGGTATGGTATTTGAAATTTGCTCATTGCCTTGGAATCACCTTTAGGTGCTTTATTTGAAGATGGAAAGTATGTTTTCTTCTCTTCCCTGTGCAAAATCATGGGAAGTTGTAAAATCAGGTTCATGTGGGCATCAGACAGGCTGTAACAAGGAGAAGCTGTGTAAAATCGGCAGGGTTCACAACAGAAAATAGGGACAAGCCAAGAATATTAGTTAGTTACAAGGCCATAGAATACATTGCAATAGTGAGATACAAGACAAAAGGCTAAATCTAAAAGTCTGAAGTCAGGTCAGTATTAAATAAATATATCCTAGAACAGGGATAACTCAAGTGAGTAGTTTCTGAAAGTTCTTAAGGTATGGTATCTCTGCTTTCTGGATCTGAATTCATCTGAACATGGGGTAATTTCAGAATAATTGATAAAATCTAATATTTGTTGAGAAATAGGAAATAGATTATATCACACCATAAGTTTTCAGATTCATGTCTGCTGAATTTTCAAATTTAGCCATATCCTACCTTTATTGTCATTAGCTCTATGGTTGTCCATGGGAATACAGAAATTCCTTTATATCCAATGCTCTTAGTATCTTGGGAATTTTCTTATAAATTCCAGACATTTCCATGATAATATTTCAGATACCACAGCTTCTGCTACATATAGTCTGCAAGACACCCACACCACTGTGCACAATTTCCCTCCACCCCCCTCTGGAAATCCACCAGAAAATAACCCACAAGGACAGGTGGTCTGCAAGCCACTTCTAATATATGCATCTACTGTATCTTTTTGCATACTTTGTACTTTGGTGGGTATGCCTAAAGTGCAATAGTATGAATGTCTGTTCAATAGGTCAGGTATTGACTATATAAGTCATAGCAAGCAAGTGCTAAATCCATCCCAATAATTTTTCTGCCTAAATCAATGGGCATTGGTTATTTTAAAACAGGAATCAATAAGAGTGACAGATTTCAAAGCTATTGCTAGGAATATACATTAATACAAACAGCATCCATGTTATACTTGACGCTGTGGCATAGAAAGCAAAAAATCAATACCCTTATGTCCCTAGTTGGATTATATTCCCTTCTTGGAATATGCTAATTAAAAGTCAACCAGAGATTGACATATATACACTAATATGTATAAAATGGATAACTAGTAAGAACCTGCTGTATAGAGGGAGAGCTTCAAGATGGCAGAAGAGTAAGACGCGGAGATCACCTTCCTCCCCACAAATACATCAGAAATACATCTACATGTGGAACAACTCCTACAGAACACCCACTGAACGCTGGCAGAAGACCTCAGACCTCCCAAAAGGCAAGAAACTCCCCACGTACCTGGGTAGGGCAAAAGAAAAAAGAAAAAACAGAGACAAAAGAATAGGGACGGGACCTGCACCACCGGGAGGGAGCTGTGAAGGAGGAAAGGTTTCCACACACTAGGAAGCCCCTTTGCGGGCGGAGACTGGGGGTGGTGGAGAGGGGGAAGCTTCAGAGCCACGGAGGAGAGCGCAGCCACAGGGGTGCGGAGGGCAAAGCGGAGAGATTCCCGCACAGAGGATCAGTGCCGACCAGCACTCACCAGCCCGAGAGGCTTGTCTGCTCACCCGCCGGGGCGGGCACGGGCTGGGAGCTGAGGCTCGGGCTTCGGTCGGATCCCAGGGAGAGGACTGGGGTTGGTGGCGTGAACACAGCCTGAAGGGGCTAGTGCGCTACAGCTAGCCAGGAGGGAGTCCGGGAAAAAGTCTGGACCTGCGGAAGAGGCAAGAGACCATTGTTTCCGGGTGTGCGAGGAGAGGGGATACAGAGCACCGCCTAAACGAGTTCCAGAGATGGGTGCAAGCTGCGGCTATCAGCCTGGACACCGGAGATGGGCATGAAATGCTAAGGCTGCTGCTGCCTCCACCAAGAAGCCTGTGTGCAAGCACAGGTCACTATCCACACCTCCCCTCCCGGGAGCCTGTGCAGGCCGCCACTGCCAGGGTCCCGTGATGCAGGGACAACTTCCCCGGGAGAACGCACGGCGCGCCTCAGGCTGGTGCAACGTCACTCCGGCCTCTGCCGCCAAAGGCTCGCCCTGCATCCGTACCCCTCCCTCCCCCTGGCCTGAGTGAGCCAGAGCCCCCGAAGCAGCTGCTCCTTTAACCCCGTCCTGTCTGAGCGAAGAACAGACACCCTCAGGCGACCTACACGCAGAGGCGGGGCCAGATACAAAGCTGAACCCCGGGAGCTGTGCGAACAAAGAAGAGAAAGAGAAATCTCTCCCAGCAGCCTCAGGAGCAGCGGATTAAATCTCCACAATCAACTTGATGTACCTGCATCTGTGGAATACCTGAATAGACAACGATTCATCCCAAATTGAGGAGGTGGACTTTGGGAGCAACAATATATATAGTTTTTTCCCTTTTTCTCTTTTTGTGAGTGTGTATGTGTATGCTTCTGTGTGTGATTTTGTCTGTATAGCTTTGCTTTTACCATTTGTCCTAGGGTTCTGTCGGGTTTTTTTTGTTTCTTTTTACTTAAAAAATTTTTTCTTAATAATTATTTTTTATTTCTTATTTTAATAACTTTATTTTATTTTACTTTATTTTATCTTCTTCTTTCTTTCTTTCTTTTTTTCCTCCCTTTTATTCTGAGCCGTGTGGAGGACAGGCTCTTGGTGCTCCAGCCAGGCATCAGGGCTGTGCCTCTGAGATGGGAGAGCCAAGTTCAGGACACTGGTCCACAAGAGACCTCCCAGCTCCATGTAATATCAAACGGCGAAAATCTCCCAGAGATCTCCATCTCAACGCCAAGAACCGGCTCCACCCAAGGACCAGCAAGCTACAGTGCTGGACACCCTATGCCAAACAACTAGCAAGACAGGAACAAAACCCCATCCATTAGCACAGAGGCTGCCTAAAATCATAATAAGGCCACAGACAGCCCAAAACACACCACCAGATGTGGACCTGCCCACCAGAAAGACAAGATCCAGCCTCATCCACCAGAACACAGGCACTAGTCCCCTCCACCAGGAAGCCTACAGAACCCATTGAACCAACCTTAGCCACTGGGGACAGACACCAAAAACAACAAGAACTACGAACCTGCAGCCTGCAAAAAGGAGACCCCAAACACAGTAAGTTAAGCAAAATGAGAAGACAGAGAAACACACAGCAGATGAAGGAGCAAGGCAAAAACCCACCAGACCTAACAAATGAAGAGGAAATAGGCAGTCTACCTGAAAAAGAATTCAGAATAATGATAGTAAAGATGACCCCAAATCTTGGAAATAGAATGGAGAAAATACAAGAAACGTTTAACAAGGACCTAGAAGAACTAAAGAGCAAACAAACAGTGATGAACAACACAATAAATGAAATTAAAAATTCTCTAGAAGGAATCAATAGCAGAATAACTGAGGCAGAAGAATGGACAAGTGACCTGGAAGATAAAATAGTGGAAATAACTACTGCAGACCAGAATAAAGAAAAAAGAATGAAAAGAATTGAGGGCAGTCTCAGAGACCTCTGGGACAACATTAAACACACCAACATTCGAATTACAGGGGTCCCAGAAGAAGAAGAGAAAAAGAAAGGGACTGAGAAAATATTTGAAGAGATTATAGTGGAAAACTTCCCTAATATGGGAAAGGAAATAGTTAATCAAGTCCAGGAAGCACAAAGAGTCCCATACAGGATAAATCCAAGGAGAAACACGCCAAGACACATATTAATCAAACTATCAAAAATTAAATACAAAGAACAAATATTAAAAGCAGCAAGGGAAAAACAACAAATAACACATAAGGGAAACCCCATAAGGTTAACAGCTGATCTTTCAGCAGAAACTCTGCAAGCCAGAAGGGAGTGGCAGGACATATTTAAAGTGATGAAGGAGAAAAACCTACAACCAAGATTACTCTACCCAGCAAGGAACTCATTCAGATTTCACGGAGAAATTAAAACCTTTACAGACAAGCAAAAGCTAAGAGAATTTATCACCACAAAACCAGCTTTACAACAAATGCAAAAGGAACTTATCTAGGCAGGAAACACAAGAGAAGGAAAAGACCTACAATAATAAACCCAAAACAATTAAGAAAATGGTAATAGGAACATGCATATCGATAATTACCTTAAATGTAAATGGATTAAATGCTCCAACCAAAAGACATAGACTGACTGAATGGATACAAAAACAAGACCTGTATATCTGCTGTCTACAAGAGACCCACTTCAGACCTAGGGACATACAGACTGAAAGTGAGGGGATGGAAAAAGATATTCCATACAAATGGAAATCAAAAGAAAGCTGGAGTAGCAATTCTCATATCAGACAAAATAGACTTTAAAACAAAGATTATTATAAGAGACAAAGAATGACACTACATAATGATCAAGGGATCAATCCAAGAAGAAGATATAACAATTGTAAATGTTTATGCACCCAACATAGGAGCACCTCAATACATAAGGCAAATACTAACAGCCATAAAAGGGGAAATCGACAGTAACACAATCATAGTAGGGGACTTTAACCCCACTGTCACCAATGGACAGATCATCCAAAATGAAAATAAATAAGGAAACACAAGCTTTAAATGATACATTAAACAAGATGGACTTAATTGATATTTATAGGACATTCCATCCAAAAACAACAGTATACACATTCTTCTCAAGTGCTCATGGAAGATTCTCCAGAATAGATCATATCTTGGGTCACAAATCAAGCCTTGTTAAATTTAAGAAAATTGAAATCGTATCAAGTATCTTTTCTGACCACAATGCTATGAGACTAGATATCAATAACAGGAAAAAATCTGTAAGAAATACAAACACATGGAGCCTAAACAACACACTACTTAATAACCAAGAGATCACTGAAGAAATCAAAGAGGAAATCAAAAAATACCTAGAAACAAATGACAACGAAAACACAACAACCCAAAACCTATGGGATGTAGCAAAAGCAGTTATAAGAGGGAAGTTTATGGCTATACAAGCCTACCTTAAGTAACAAGAAACATCTCAAATAAACAACCTAACCTTACACCTAAAGCAATTAGAGAAAGAAGAACAAAAATACCCCAAAGTTAGCAGAAGGAAAGAAATCATAAAGGTCAGATCAGAAATAAATGAAAAAGAAATAAAGGAAATGATAGCAAAGATCAATAAAACTAAAAGCTGGTTCTTTGAGAAGATAAACAAAATTGATAAACCATTAGCCAGACTTATCAAGAAAAAAAGGGAGAAGACTCAAATCAATAGAATTAGAAATGAAAAAGGAGAAGTAACATCTGACACTGCAGAAATACAAAGGATCATGAGAGATTACTACAAGCAACTGTATGCCAATAAAATAGACAACCTGGAAAAAATGGACAAATTCTTAGAAATGCACAACTTTCTGAGACTGAACCAGGAAGAAATAGAAAATATGAACAGACCAATCACAAGCACTGAAATTGAAACTGTGATTAAAAATCTATCAACAAACAAAAGCCCAGGACCAGCTGACTTCACAGGCGAATTCTATCAAACATTTAGAGAAGAGCTAACACCTATCCTTCTCAAACTCTTCCAAAATATAGCAGAAAGAGGAAAACTCCCAAACTCATTCTATGAGGCCACCATCACTCTGATACCAAAACCAGACAAAGATGTCACAAAGAAAGAAAACTATAGGCCAATATCACTGATGAGCATAGGTGCAAAAATCCTCAACAAAATACTAGCAAACAGAATCCAACAGCACATTAAGAGGATCATACACTATGATCAAGTAGGGTTTATCCCAGGAATGCAAGAATTCTTCAATATATGCAAATCAATCAACATGATACACCATATTAACAAATTGAAGGAGAAAAACCATATGATCATCTCAATAGATGCAGAGAAAGCTTTTGACAAAATTCAACACCACTTTATGATAAAAACCCTCCAGAAAATAGGCATAGAGGGAACTTTCCTTAACATAATAAAGGCCATATATGACAAACCCACAGCCAACATCGTCCTCAATGGTGAAAAACTGAAACCATTTCCACTAAGATCAGGAACAAGACAAGGTTGCCCACTCTCACCACTATTATTCAACATAGTTTTGGAAGTTTTAGCCACAGCAATCAGAGAAGAAAAAGAAATAAAAGGAATCCAAATTGGAAAAGAGGAAGTAAAGCTGTCACTGTTTGTAGATGACATGATACTATACATAGAGAATCCTAAAGATGCCACCAGGAAACTGCTAGAGCTAATTAATGAATTTGGTAAAGTAGCAGGATACAAAATTAATGCACAGAAATCTCTTGCATTCCTATACACTAATGATGAAAAGTCTGAAAGTGAAATTAAGAAAACACTCCCATTTACCATTGCAACAGAAAGAATAAAATATCTAAGAATAAACCTACCTAAGGAGACAAAAGACCTGTATGCAGAAAATTATAAGACACTGATGAAAGAAATTAAAGATGATACAAACAAATGGAGAGATACACCATGTTCTTGGATTGGAAGAATCAACATTTTGAAAATGAGTATACTACCCAAAGCAATCTACAGATTCAATACAATCCCTATCAAACTACCACGGGCAGTTTTCACAGAACTAGAACAAAAAATTTCACAATTTGTATGGAAACACAAAAGACCTCGAATAGCCAAAGCAATCTTGAGAAAGAAAAACGGAGCTGGAGAAATCAGGCTCCCTGACTTCAGACTATACTACAAAGCTACAGTAATCAAGGTATGGTACTGGCACAGAAACAGAAATATAGATCAATGGAACAGGATAGAAAGCCCAGAGATAAACCCACGCACATATGGTCACCTTATCTTTGATAAAGGAAGCAAGAATATACAGTGGAGAAAAGACAGCCTCTTCAATAAGTGGTGCTGGGAAAACTGGACAGCTACATGTAAAAGAATGAAATTAGAACACTCCCTAACACCATACACAAAAATAAACTCAAAATGGATTAAAGGCCTAAATGTAAGGCCAGACACCATCAATCTCTTAGAGGAAAACATAGGCAGAACACTCTATGACATAAATCACAGCAAGATCCTTTTTGACCCACCTCCTAGAGAAATGGAAATAAAAACAAAAATAAACAAATGGGACCTAATGAAACTTAAAAGCTTTTGCACAGCAAAGGAAACCATAATCAAGACGAAAAGACAACCCTCAGAATGGGAGAAAATATTTGCAAATGAAGCAACTGACAAAGGATTAATCTCCAAAATCTACAAGCAGCTCATGCAGCTCAACATTAAAAAAACAAACAACCCAATCCAAAAATGGGCAGAAGACCTAAATAGACATTTCTCCAAAGAAGATATACAGATTGCCAACAGACACATGAAAGAATGCTCAACATCATTAATCATTAGAGAAATGCAAATCAAAACTACAATGAGATATCATCTCACACCGGTCAGAATGGCCATCATCAAAAAATCTACAAACAATAAATGCTGGAGAAGGTGTGGAGAACAGGGAACCCTCTTGCACTGTTGTTGGTGGGAATGTAAATTGATACAGCCACTATGGAGAACAGTATGGAGGTTCCTTAAAAAACTAAAAATAGAACTACCATATGACCCAGCAATCCCACTACTGGGCATATACCCTGAGAAAACCATAATTCAAAAAGAGTCATGTACCAAAATGTTCATTGCAGCTCTATTTACAATAGCCAGGACATGGAAGCAACCTAAGTGTCCATGAACAGATGAATGGATAAAGAAGATGTGGCACATATATACAATGGAATATTACTCAGCCATAAAATGGAATGAAACTGAGTTATTTGTAGTGAGGTGGATGGACCTAGAGAGTGTCATACAGAGTGAAGTAAGTCAGAAAGAGAAAAACAAATACCGTATGCTAACACATATATATGGAATCTAAAAAAAAAAAGAAAAGAAAAGAAAGAAAATGGTCAGAAGAACCTAGGGGCAAGACAGGAATAAAGATGCAGACCTACTAGAGAATGGACTTGAGGATACGGGGAGGGGGAAGGGTAAGCTGGGACAAAGTGAGAGAGTGGCATGGACATATATACACTACCAAACGTAAAATAGATAGCTAGTGGAAGCAGCCGCATAGCACAGGGAGATCAGCTCGGTGCTTTGTGACCACCTAGAGGGGTGGGACAGGGAGGGCGGGAGGGAGGGAGATGCAAGAGGGAAGAGATATGGGGACATATGTATATGTATAACTGATTCACTTTGGTATAAAGCAGAAACTAACACACCATTGTAAAGCAATTATACTCCAATAAAGATGTTAAAAAAAAAAGAACCTGCTGTATAAAAAAGTAAATTAAATTAAAAAAAAAGTTAACCAGATTGCTCACATTTTCTGCATAATTAAGAAAATTTTATAAAAGGCAAAATAAATTATAATGTAACAAGCACTTTTGTTGGAAAAGAGTACCAAATTACATCCCTGATCAGAAGAATTATTTATTGTAACCCAGGAAGCCAAAACTATAAGTTAGGTTGTTCTCTTCTTTGTGTTACTATTACCTATTAATTATAAATGGTATGTGTGTGTGTGTTTATTTAAAACACACAGCTCAAAATGTGAAAGATTGTGAGGTGCCTTTTGTCCCTGGATAATGTGTAGGTAGAAAAGCAATTTAAAGCAATAGAATGCATTCTTTAATGTCAGTACAGCTTTCAATGTGACTCAAACTTAATGATTTTTGAGGGGAGAAATAAATGGGTTGAGCTCCGTCAGATGTCTACTCAATTTCACACTGTGGCTAGTATTTTAAGAGAAAATTTACTATGGAAGTTAGAAAAGTAATTACTCTGCAACTACAGAACGATTGTCTTTTTAAAGATGTATGTATAATTTGGCCTTGGCCTCAGAGAAAAGCTGTCACAATGTTGGGGAAAGATCCACTAGCACAGAAATGCCCAAATTTAGAAGAAATGGGAAAAACAAACACTGAAGATATAAACTTAATGAAGTATAAAATATTGTCATAGGGGATTTTTAAAACGCAAGGAATTTATGACATAAATTAGAAATCCAATCAATCCATCCTAGTCTTTCTTAGGTACCCCCAATTGGTCAATACCCTTGATGGGCTTTTTATTATTTTAAAAATATGTTCATTAATCAACCTTTTACCTCCCTTTCATTACTGGCCTCATTCTCTTGCTAGTTTGCCAAGAGAGTTCCAAACTATGAACCCAAGTATTTGTTTTCAGAAGAGTGTTTTCTGTCTCTCCTTAGTATAAGCTTTAGAAAGGAAAGGCCATCTATTTGCCTCTCAAACATCCATCCTTAATCTCCTTGGAGTCACTTATCTGTTACTATACATGTACCACATGCTCTGCACTGGTCCAGGCGGTGGGGAAACAAAAAGGAACCAAAGGGTCAAGTGCCTTTTCTAAAGGAACTTATGTTCAATTCTTGTAGCAAAACTATCCTTACCAAATTCTATACCAATTCAGTTACCTTTATTTCTTTTTAAAACAAAACCAGGGTGTTTTTTGTTTTGTTTGGGTTTGTTTTTTGTTTTTTTTTTTTGGCCACACTGCGCAGCTTGCGGGATTTTAGTTCCCTGACCCGGGATTGAACCCAGGCCCCCGCGGTGAAAGTGCCAAGTCCTAAACACTGGACTGCCACGGAATTCCCACAGTTATCTTTATTCTTTATTAGAGTTGACTGAGAATCATTCTTCTTTTACACTGCAGCTTCCAAAGACTATACAGCTTTTACCCTCTGAACACTATTTTTGTATATAATTTGAAGCTGCATGCATACATTTTCCTCTTGAGAATTTCCTGTGACTCAACCTTGATTTTTTTTCCTTCCTTCAAAACAGCAAATTTTAGACAAATGAAATTGTTTCTAATGCATTCGACAAAATAAATGTATTGAAGATCTAATAGTACCATGCTCAATTCCCAGCAGCAAACATAAGAAATGAACAAAATAGACAAACATCCTTGCCTTCAAAAACGTTAGATATAGTTTTATATATATATATATATATATATATATATACAATTTCCTTTGCCGTTTGGGTGACTACAGCTGGAGTAGGATAGTGTGTCTGTGTCTAGAAAATCTACCCTACTCATTAAGAAAGCATTGTCAATGTAGACTTGACCATGCCTGGAAAATACATTCTATGGGATTTCAAATCATAAGACAGCAAAATAGAAAAGGTAAAATAAAAATCCTAACCAGAACTAAAATCTGCAATCACAATGAACTGTTTAAAATGACTTTAAAATTTCTATATTTAACTGCAAATTGTGGGACATAATTGAAAAGTGAATGTGTGAAAATCCTAGAAGTAAGGTAGAAATCTACACTTTAGATTAAATGTATATCTCCCACTACAATACTATCTCTAAAATATTGTGTCTATTCCTTCTTTACAACTCATATTGAATTGGCCAGTCTGCCTGATTGCTATGCCTCGGGCAAATCCATGAACGGTATTTCTGCGAGCTGCTGAAGAAAGGGCTTCTTTGGTCATAATCCCTGAGAGATCCTGCATGGCCTGAGCCACAGGTGGGTGTAAATTTGAATGCTCCCTCTCATCACTTCTTTACCATGACAGTGATGGCTAGAGTGGAGAGCCTTCAGAAAGGGTCCTCTTGCCAGGTGATTATTTACTTTTGCTTGGAGGTGGGGGCCTTTTCTGATATGGGTAGTGATGAGGAAGGGTTGGGGGTATTGAGACAGACTTAGGCTAGTGCTTCTGGGCTTTCAATTTTCAAATTTTAATATATGTGCCACCTTTTGCCTGAATGTATCCTTTCCATTTGAATTTTACCCCTCACCTTTTGCAAATAATTTTATTATCTGGATCCACAACTTTTGCTTTCTATTATATAATACATGATCATTTAATTGATTTTCACTAACCAGGACTTGTATAATTTCCCCACCATTCTTTCTGACTCTTCTTTAAAGCTCTGTGCATCAAATATCCTGACTTAGAGAAGGAAGAAATCTTTGTTACCTAGCTCAGCCTTTTAATTTTATACACGAAGAAAAAAAGACACAGAGGTAACTACCTACACAAAATGGGAACAAAGGCCACCCCAAGGAAGGGAAACTCCCAGGCTTATTCCTCCCGCCCCCACTGTACTGCTAGGCAGAGGAACCTACACAGTGGCTGCCAGAATTCCTTCATGAACATTATTTTAGGGGTGAATGAAAAGAGCTTCAATTGTCAACAGGATAGAGAGGACTTTCACCTGTGTGAAATATAAAGAGACTTGCCACAAAATTTAAAGGATACTTACATACTGTAGTTTGTGTGTGTGTGTGTGTGTGTGTGGTCTTGACCCAGTTTTGAGATCAGTTCTCCTTCTTGAGTAGTAGATTAAGTCCACATCCCAAAGGACCTCCCTCATTGCCCCAGGGCCGGGTACCAGACAACCAGGGACAGCCCCTGTCCCCCCAGAGCCTGCTGAAATTATTCAAATTAGCCCATCCTAAACCTGCTTTCCTGCCCCTTTTTTTTTCCCCACGGAAACTACAGTAAAGGCGCCTGTCCAGAGCTCACTTCCCTCCCTCTGCCTGGCAGTCCACCCCACTGTTTCCCTGAGTGGCCCTGCGCGGTGTGCCCTGTTCTCCCCAGGCAGCTGGGAGTAACCAAACCATAAACGTTCCTGTCTGTGCAGTGTCTCTCTTGAACTGCAACTGGCCTCTCCTTACCTCACCCATGGCAATGTGGTCAAACAACGTACATGTTGGTTTTTCAGTAGTGCTTCATTTGAGAACGGTAAAAAGGCATATGAATATAAATGGGAACAAATGCGGCCAAACATATGTTTATTTAACTCCACACAAATAAAGGATGTCAAAGTTTTACAAGAACTTTTTCTAGACTATTTGACAACCTGTGGGCTAATCATGCCATCTGGTGGAAAAATTAAATAAATGCAAGGAAGGTTTCTTGGTACGTGTGCGTATGTGTGTTCTATGAGGAAAGTAGTAAAGGGATTGTAGTAAATTCTAGTACAATAAAGTGACATATTCAATTGAACCTATAAAAAGATCAGTTTCTAAGAGTCATGGCATCCAAACTCATCCCAAATATATCTAACAAGTTCTACTAATTAGTACAAGACCCCTCACCTGTCATTTATACAGGGTAAATGTAAGCAAATTGGTTAATTTCTCTGAGTCTCAGTTAATTTACATTCATAATATCAGTTAATTCTCACAAGATAACATTACAAGGAGTATATTAGTATTCTCGTTTTTTTAAAATGAGAAATCAAATTCTATGGCTTGCAAAAATTAGGCATTCTATAGCAGCTAATTCTTCCAGCTTATTAAGCCTTTGAATATTATTTCATTTATTAGAATTTTGGTTAAATGGCACACAGAAACCCATGGTCTTCAGTTTTCTTTGAAATTCTTTTTTTTTTTTTTTTTTTACACAGCCTAGTGGAATTTTAATAGGAATAGTCCGATTTCTTACTCATCACTAGGACTTTTTATTTTTATTTTATTTTTTTTATTTTTTATTTTTTAAAAATTTATTTATTGATTGATTGATTGCTATGTTGGGTCTTCGTTTCTGTGCTAGGGCTTTCTGTAGTTGCGGCAAGCGGGGGCCACTCTTCATCGCGGTGCGCAGGCCTCTCACTATTGTGGCCTCTCTTTTTGCAGAGCACAGGCTCCAGACGCGCAGGCTCAGTAGTTGTGGCTCACGGGCTTAGTTGCTTCGCAGCATGTGGGATCTTCCCAGACCAGGACGCGAACCCGTGTCCCCTGCATTAGCAGGCAGACTGTCAACCACTGCACCACCAGGGAAGCCCTGAAATTCTTATAAATAGAAAACGGTCTCTATTTCATTCTGTTTTAAATACACAGAACTTTTATAAACAGAGACATCAACCAATGTGATATGACCTCCATTTAGACATAAACTACAATAAGAAGCCAGTATGAAGGTCTCTAGGGAAAAGATGACATCTTGTGAAAAGGAAGATAAAAGGAAGGCCTGCGCAGGGCTTTTGAGACCACTGGAGTAGGAGGAACCTGTATTGTGGACTCTTTCCTCTCTATCCCTCAGGGTGTAGATCTTGGTATATTTTGGCTAACAGTCTTCTATCAGATATGCCTTTTCCAAATATATTTTTCACAGTCTGTGGCTTGTCGTCTCATTCTTTTGAGCTGCAGAGTTTTTGTAAAAGTTCTTTATCAAGTTGAGGAAGTTCCCCTCTATTCGTAGTTTGCCGAGTGTTTCTGTCATGAGTAAATGTTGATTTTTGTCAAATGCTTTTTCTGCATCTATTGATATGGTCATATGATTTTTCTTCTTTAGCCTGGTGATATGATGGATTACATTAATTGGTTTTCCAATGTTAAATCAACCAAATGCTCTAGAGCTTCAAAAATAAATCTGTTTTTGTGCTTCTGTAAATGAAAGAGCAGATTTAATCAGTAAGATGGAAAGATTAAATTTAAGAACATTGTGGATATTGCTAGTTAGATTGTATGTAGTCAGAGTGTAATTAAATCCAAGGTTAAAAGAATTTAAGATGAAATACCATAAATACATAAATTCAAATATTGCTGAATTTTACCTTGACTTGGCACTCCCATTTTGCTAATTATTTATACTTGAAAGTTAAAATATAAATGATTTAATTAACATAAATTGCATTTCTAAAAAACCAAAGATCGATTTAATTCATACATTTCCTTTTACGTTTAAAGTGCTTTTTTTGGTATTTTTTACATGCAGAAATATACTCTGTATTTTCAACATGAAAATACATGCCTTTTCCCAACCTGCTCTTCATAGATAAGAAATTTATATAAATTATCTCTTTCCTTGAAACAAAACATTTTGTTCATATTTAGGAATCAACCTAAGGAAAACTTTGATTGGAATGATAATAATTTGTTTCAAAACTTAGATAGAAAAAAAAAACTTAGATAGACAAGGATGAGATAAATGATACTTTTAACCAATCCAAGAGTATCATTTGTATTTCATATTTTTCCATATCTTTTTTTCCCCAAATTTCCAATTGTATTTGTTCAAGAATTTTTCCTGAATTTCTGCAAAATACAATGCCTCACATAATTCATTCCCAAGTGGACTCCTTCCTCAGGTAACCCTTGGGAGTGACTGCATTAGCCACAGTAACAGAAACACCGTAATTCTGAAATTCCTTCATTCATACAATTTCATATCTACTTTGCACGTCTTCCTTTTTGTCATCATTGAAAACTGTTCTACCTCCAAAATCACTAATTCAAGAAACTGAGAATCACTAATTCTTTCTATTCATCCAGTCCATAGATACCTCTACTTCATCCTGTATCCTTTAGATGCCTGCTTTGCACACAGCACCGTCTATTCAGCTGAGATCCAATACCCCTGCTTTAAGAAAATCTTGACAATAGCCCTCTTTGCCATTTTGTCTTTCTTTTGTATTCATAGCACAACTTTAACCATGGATGAGAACAACTGTCCATTTTTTCTTTGAATGTAACTAGTAGTCTGCATTTCAGCAAAATTTTTTAGTTCTTCCTGTTTGGGCATTTTCAATTCTGTGCTCCTCTGTAGAGACACCAGATTTCCTGACCCTGAGTCATCTTTATCTCTTTTCCATATTCCATCATGGTGTTATTTCCATTTTTTAAATTAATTCATGGTGAATACCTCACTCCTTTCTTTTTAAACTATAAATTCAATTTTGAGCTGTATGTTATGAGCAGTGACCACTGTGTTACTTAATCCAGTGACTATTCCTTAGCCCACATCTTATATGATCTCTTAGGAGCTTTGAACACTTTTACTGCTCCCTTGTTCTAGATACACTTTTCTCTCTTAGCTTCAATGACACAACACTCTTCTGCTTTCCACTATACCTCTCTAGCTATTTCTCATCCTCTGTTGGATCAGACTTCATCTGATCTTTGATGTTGGAGGTCATCAAGAATCAGTTCAAAACTCATTTTTTTCCCTGCTCATTTTTATTTTGAAATTTTTCAAACCTACAGTAAAGAAAAAAGTACAGTACTATGAACACAGGATACCCTTACCTAGAATGACCAATTGTTATAATTTTGCCATATTTCCTTGATCTTTCTATGTTTATACAGGTATATATTTTCTGGTAAAATTTTTGAAAATAAATTAAAGCCATTATGACATTTACTTCTAAATATTTCTGTATGCACATCTCAGTGATGAGAAAACGAGTCTCTGGTGTTGCTGCTTAGGCATCTTACCTTCCGACAATTCTGCTCACACCCAAAGTCTATACATTTAAATAAGGACCTGAGTTTAGGATACCTGCCCCAAGTTCCCACTTTGCTCCTCCAGAGGCACCTTTTAAAATAACCACTTAGAATTAGTGACCTCTCCCCCAACCACCTGAAAAGTGATAGGTACTTGCTACCCTGCCCTCTATTTCCTGCTCACTCATGACCTCGGTCAGAGCATTGCCCTTTCACTGGCTCATCGCACACCACTCCCCACCCCAAAACCATTTCTAGGATCTGTAACTAGGGAATCTTGTGGCTTTTCTTCCTCTGCACCTTCATTCAAAATGACCCCAAGGTTTTCAACTTGACGTCTCCAGAGTGGGAGCTCAGATCCTGAGGGGGCACCTGCTTGTGTCTTCACATTCAGCAAATCGTAATCTGAATATTCTTAGTATAATACATCAGCTACTGCCCCCCCAATACAACCTCTTAATAATAAAACATTTTCTTGCATACTATAATACTGTTATCACACCTAAGAAAATTGATGTTAGTTCAATGATATCATATAATACAGAGGTCATATTTAAATTGCCCTACTTGTCCTCAAAATTACCTATTTTAGTTGGTTTCTTTTATTTCTTTAAGAATCCAATTAAGATTTGCACATTGCATTCATTATTATGTTTCTAAATCTAGGTTGGAGAGTTTACACACATTTACTGATTTATTTAGTCTTTTGTGCCATTGAGAGACTGGATATTCCTGAATTATCTTGAATTCCTCTGATCGAACAGAATTTTACCTAGATACTTTGGGAAATTCTTTTTGGTCCTAAATTAACGCTGAGTTGCTAAGAAATAACCACTGATATCTTTCTCAGGGAAACGACTTGGATCTTTTTTTATTGCTCATGTTAACCAGATATCTTGTTTTGAAAATAAGCCAGAGAGCTTGGAAGTCTGCTCTGGGTCTTACATCTCAACGTCTCAGCCACTTGCTATCACAGTAGCTCCATTCCCCCAAACCTTACAAAATCCTTTGCCTGCTTAATTGACTCAAAGCAACGTTTTTGGAGGCTGTTTCCCTGCTGTGCAGCAGTAATCAAGAGAAGTCTGTCATTCCTTCTGATCTCCTTCTTTACGTTAACAATTTTTACTTTTTTTGAAGAGTCTAGGCTGTTTTATAGAATACTCAACATTCTGTTATTAAGTGATGTTTTCTTAGGAGTCTGCAAAACCTTCCCAAAGTGGGATGTTCCTTCAGCAGAATCTCTTATTGGGAGGAAGTTGATTAGTCTCGTATCCACTCCTGAGAGAATGCACACCAGAGTTAGACACTGGTTTCCTAAGTGTCGATTGCTATGCTGCTTCTCTCGTATAGAATACTGTGATTATTTTCTCTTCATGTCCCAAACTCCACTAGCCAAATCTTTTGTTTGTCTCAGATTTCTACACAAAATATTTTGGGTCAGAGTGAATAATTACATCGCAGATTAGAACAATTTTAAATTGTATGTCATATATCGCTATTCCTATAAATTCATCGGCCAGTCTCCGCTGTAAGGATTCTCAGTGGATATATTCTTCATTAGGCTCCAGCCTTCTGTTAAGTTCCGGTTACCCTAACCCTTTAGACCCTTCCTTCTCTCTCTTTATTTTTCTCTTCTCTCCCTCTCTTCCTTTCTCACCTTCTAGAGGCATGAATAGAACACAACTCCCAAATCTCCTTTTGCTTTATTTCAGAGGAATATTTACCCCTTATCTATCTATACCTAGCTTATCTAAGTTAAACATAATGGGGCTCCACCTTCAATAGTCAAACAGGGGTGCTAAGTTGTCTACAGAAGCAAAGAAGAAGTTCTCTTTCACCATCCATGTAAGTTAATGGTTGAAATTGGTTAGCTTTTAATTTACGTTTCCCTCTGGTGTACTTGTAGGTTAAATATATTAAAGAAATAAATTGGATGCAACAACACCCAAAGCAAATTGTGCTCTACCAAATAGCTCACAAAAACAAACACTGATGAGCTTAAGGGAGCAGGGCCTGTGGGTTCAGGGTCAGAGCCCAGCTTGGAGACTGTGCTGGTGAAGATCACCTCTGCCAGCTCTCAGAGACTTACAAGACGTGCTCTCTGCAGAACTGCTCTGAAGGACCCCTCAGCACGTTGCTGCCCTAAGTGCATAGCTTCCTAGTTGACCTGGGGCGTCCTTCCCAACAAGAAAGTGGTTTTCCAACTAAGCAAAGATATAATGAAGCTTTGGAGATGAGCTGCAAGTGGTGACACAACTTCAAGTCAAATGGAAAATACATCTCTTTGCTGCTATGTGATCAGCTTTTTCAATCATTAAATTTACATGAACTTAAAAAAAAATAAGAAAATTAAAAGTTCCATTAAGCCAACTTGCTCTTGACTCTGTCCAAAAGAGCAGGAAAAATAGCATTGAAAATTTTCTAAGCATCAAAAGCTGGTATAGGCTCATGAGTTAGATGCACTATAGTAGACATTGCCAATGCCCCACCTAAACCCCCTCATACACTCCAGTTCGGCATGCCCTGACCTGACTCCTTGTTGCCAGCACCTGCATCTCTGCCTGAGGGTTTTATCAGGAGCCTGACTTGCTGTGCATACATTCTCCAGAGGTGCTGGGGAATTAACATTCTCCAGAGCAGCCCTCAATCAATTATTGTTGACTTTGATAGTATCCCAGTGGGGTTAAGCTCTGTTTGCTCACAGAGGTAGCTGGCTCCCTGGGGGATACTTTATTGGCTGGCTCTCCCACACCCCTGTAGGTGTTTCCTTCACTTCCTATATAAACTCAAATTCTGTTCTCAGGGTCTATTTCTGGACATATATAAATTATATGCTCTATAGTCTTGCCTGCATGGCTTTAAAAATATTTATGCTCATTTAGTAAAATCATGGGTCTTCTCACACCTTTAGATCATTCTTTAAATCTGTTAAAATATAAATTAAATATCCTTATTATAGTGCCCTTAGGCACCCTAAATAAATTCTCTCCTGTAAATAATTGATACATTTTTAACTTTCATTTTCTTGGAAGGAAAAGCAACATGAACTAAATTAAATTATACTTTTCTTAGGATAAACAAAAACCAAACTTATGTCTTCTGCTATAATTTAGTATTACTACAGAAGAACATAAGTGATTACAATATTGAGCAGTGTAATTTAAATAAGGTAAATATGGTATAAAATATCTTAATATAAAGTAGGTAAATACCAGTTGAAAAACCAGTTGAAAAGAATAGAGAACTCATTACCCATATTAAGGAACATACTAAATTTCTTCTTTGTTTTACATTTAAAATCAATCATTGGTGCTTCCCTGGTGGCGCAGTGGTTAAGAATCCTCCTGCTAATGCAGGAGACACGGGTTCAAGCCCAGGTCTGGGAAGATCCCACATGCCGTGGAGCAACCAAGCCTGTGCGCTACAACTACTGAGCCTGTGTGCCTAGAGGCCATGCTCCGCAACAAGAGAAGCCAATGCACCGCAATGAAGAGTAGCCCTCACTGGCTGCAACTAGAGAAAGCCTGCGTGCAGCAACAAAGACCCAATGCAGCCAAAAATAAATAAATAAAATAAAGAAATTTATAAAAAAAAAATAAAATAAAATCAATCATTATAGCTCTCTGTTATTAACAGGCATCTTTGAGTTTAGGTGAAGAAATGTCATACCACATTGAGATGACCAGGATAAACTGTTACTCAAATGGCACGTTCTGATTTTAGTCTAGAAAAGGGGTTGGCAAACTATGGCCCCTGGGCCAAGTCCAGCTTACTACTGATTTTTGTAAATAAAGTTTTATTGGAACACAGCTATGCCCATTTGTTGACACATCGTCTGTGATGTTTTCACATTATAACAGGACACTGGAGTATTGTGACAGAGACCACATGGTCCTCACAGTCTGACAGATTACTTTCATAGCTTTATATGAAAAACTGGCAAACTAATAGTAGAAACATCTATGCATCCAAACCAACCTAGCATTCTTTAATTCTTTTTCTTCTTTTTTATATAAAGAACAAGCTTACTTTTACATTTAATATTGTACAGATTTCATATTTTAATACAAAGGGTAAAATAACTTTTGGAAGTCAATTAAACCTGCATTTGCAATGTTTATGAGGGAGTTGGACTCTTTCCATTTATTTAAGGAGAATTACCTACAACTGCTCTTAAAACTTCAATTATCTGGTACAATATCAGCAAATTTAAAAAGTGTTTTTTCTCTAATACAATGTCTAACCTCAATCAAATGCACTTTTGAAATGTTTTATAGCAGTTGAAAATTTAAATGAACAGAGTTTTTAATAGCTGGTTATTTTGAATTGACTATTAGAAATTTAAATAATAGCTTTATATTGATATTTAAAAATATCAAGTTATACTTGATATTTTTATTCACACAAGCATTATTTTGCTATTTGTACAAAATGGCTGGTTTTACACTGATGGAATGTTATTTTCATCCACATAGAATTAAATGCCCTTTTTTAGTTGTAATTATCCGCTAACCTGGTTGTCACACTTTTCAAGCACATCTATCTTGTCAGTCTCATGGCCCATAGAGTAGAACTTGACATTGGTAAAAAGAGAATAATTTGGTTTTATTTATGTAAATAAGTTATTAAATAACTTTTAATTGATTTAAGGAAATATTGTGTTCCCAATCAAACTCTTTTTTTTTTTTTTAAAAGCACAATTTTAAATTTATTTATTTATTTATTTATTATTGGCTGTGTTGGGTCTTCGTTTCTGTGCGAGGGCTTTCTCCAGTTGCGGCGAGCGGGGGCCACTCTTCATCGCGGTGCACAGGCCTCTCACTGTCGGGGCCTCTCCCATTGCGGAGCACAGGCTCCAGACGCGCAGGCTCAGTAGTTGTGGCTCACGGGCCTAGTTGCTTCGCAGCATGTGGGATCTTCCCAGACCATGGCTCGAACCCGTTTCCCCTGCATTGGCAGGCAGATTCTCAACCACTGCGCCACCAGGGAAGCCCCCAATCAAACTCTTATAGCAGATGAACTTTCTTAGTTACATTATTAAGGATGTCTTTTTTGCTATTATCTGGTATGATTTTATACATTGCTTAGTCACTTATAGAGACAAATTTTTTTAAAGTCTTAGATTTTATATTTAATATAGGAATGTCCTTTCTATGGAAGAGTAGCTTTGTATTGAGAGTCTTTATATTTCAGCATTCTGTAATAAAACATTATTTTAATAATTATTTTTCAAAAATTTTAAATAAAAATTTTCCTGAAGAATAATTTAGCCATCCCTTAATCTCCAAAATACACAAACAGCTCATGCAGCTCAATATCAAAAAAACAAACAATCCAATCAAAAAATGGGCAGAAGATTTAAATAGAGATTTCTCCCAAGAAGACATACAGATGTTTGAAAAGCACATGAAAAGATGCTTAACATCACTAATTATTAGAGAAAGGCAAATCAAAACTACAGTGAGGTATCACCTCACACCAGTCAGAATGGCCATCATCAAAAAATCTACAAACAAAACATGCTGGAGAGGTTGTGGGGGAAAAGGAACCCTCCTACACTGTTGGTGGGAATGTAAATTGGTACAGCCGCTATGGAGAACAGTATGGACATTCCTTAGAAAACTGAAAATAGAGCTACCATATGACCCAGTAATCCCACTCCTGGGCATATATGTGGAGAAAATCATAATTCCAAAAGATACATGCACCCCAACGTTCATTGCAACACTATTTACAATAGCCAGGACATGGAAGCAACCTAAAAGTCTATCAACAGAGGAATGGATAAAGAAGATGTGGTACATATATACAATGGAACATTACTCAGCCATAAAAAAAAGACAAAATAATGCCATTTGCAGCAACATGGATGGACCTAGAGATTGCCATACTGAGTGAAGTAAGTCAGACTGGGAAACACAAATATCATACGATATCGCTTATATGTGGAATCTAAAAAAAGGCTACAAATGAACTTATCTACAAAACAGAAAGAGTTACAGATGTGGAAAATAAACTTATGGTTACTGGGAGGTAAAGAGGGTGGGAAGGATAAATTGGAAGATTGGGATTGACACATACACACTACTATATATAAAATAGATAACTAATAAGGATCTACTGTATAGCACAGGGAACTCTACTCAATACTCTGTAATGGCCTATATGGGAAAAGAATCTAAAAAAGAGTGTATCTATGTATATGTATGACAGATTCACTTTGGAGTACACCTGAAACTAATACAACATTGTAAATCAACTAAACCCCAATAAAAATTTAAAAAATAATAAAATACACAAAAAAGAATAATTTAGCCATCCCTTATTCATCATGATCATATAACAGACTAATTAGTCTACAAAAACTTTTCACATAAAGATATTTCTAATTTAGAATGTGTGTGTGTGCATATGTGTATATGAGAAAGACCACAGGAGAGCTGTTTTCACAGTTATACAGATAGGGATACAACTTCCTTCAGATTCACTCTATAGCATAAGCATATTACGATTTAAAGTGCTTAAATATTTTAGAATACTATTAAGCTCAAAGTAAAAAATAAAATCACACCAATAGTGCCTTTTGCTCTGTGCAGGGTGTAGTGAAGAAATTAATATATAACCAATCATTAAAACTGTTATTTCAAAGTGAAAATTTAAGAGAATAACTTTATATATGACATATTTGCATGGGTTACTCTACATAACTTTTGTTTTTTTTCCAGTATGCTTTTAGCAAATATATTATAATAAAAGCTATATTTTAGCTTTATCTTACATGGAAGAATCCTATTTTATAAAGTAGTTAATTATATAAAGGCTTGTTTATATAACAAGCTGATTTCTACCATGAGACTCACAGTGTACATTAATACTGCTTTCCTGAATGGAGTCAACAAAATTCACTTAGCTAACTTTTAGAAAATATATGTTTTAAAGTTAAATATATCTAGTAATTATTAATAAAGGAAACATGATTTTTGCTCAGGTAGATCAGTGGTTCTTGGGAGTTCAAGGACCCTTTTGAAAAGCTGCTAAAGTTATGACTTCTTTATAGTTACAAATAATACAACATACTTAAAAGAAATGTTTGTAAGCTTACTTGTTTAGCATGCATAATCAACTCATTCAATTTCAGTTATCTTTAAATTTCATAATAATCACTGTTTTATGAATTGTGTAATTTTCTGAACACTGTTTCTAAAGCATTTGAAACACCTAAAAGACAAAGAATTCTTTAATGTGTGAAACAGCAGCACAAACTATGAACTTTATTAACAGAGAAGAATTCTTATCTTGTCTTTTTTAGACTTCACTTTAGCTGGCAGTCACTGTATTCCCTAGAAGCTTCCTACTATTCTTTACTTTTATAACAGCTTTATTGAGATATAATGCACATACCATACAATTCACCCCTTTAAAATGTATGATTCAATGATTTTTAGTATATTCACAGATATGTGTAACCATTTTTACAGCCCTGTGAATTTTTTTGTTGTTGGACTGAAACACTCAAGCAGTCTTGTCTCTCAGATACAAGGACTTCATATTAAAAAACACTAAGCCTGTATTTGAATGTCTACATAATATTAAGTATGGTGAACACCATCCTTGTTTAAAATGAGAAAGACGACTTAGATATTTTTAAGTAAATTCTATTTTTGTAGGTCAAAGCAAAAAAGTGCACTGGACAAAGTTAAGCACATAAGGAAGATGATATTCAGTGTTACTGCAATAGGGGAGAGAGGGCAGAACTCAGTCTGAGCTCAACTCTGCTGAAACAAAGGGCTGGAGAGTCTTTAAGAGCTTGAGTGTTGAGATCTTAGGGCATCTGTGTTTGCTAAGTGGCCTTACCCCAAAGAAAAATAAAACCCTCATATCTTCATGACAAGAGGTAGTTTTACAACTTGGAACAAGGTGCCCACAGAAGCTGGGAGATGGGGGCTCTGTCTTACTTGATGACGTTTCAAAGGCATGGCTCCCAGGTTCTTCCAAAAGACATTCTTTGATTGTAAAACTGGCAAGAAGTTTTGAAAACATTTACATCTCAAAGGGATAGAGGAAGAATTTACAAGTTTTCTAAAAGCAAATGTTCTAAGAAAAGGAAGGTCAGGGTCTGGCTAAGAATCAAGAAGAAGTCTGTCTAAAGTTTAGTCAAACTGAGGGAACCTTAAGGCCAGCTTGGTCAGGTATACGGTGTAATGGGTGCTGGCCCCTTCAAGGTGTGAGACTTCTTTGTGAATACCTTCTCAGTTTGAATTCTCAGGGCCTTATGAGAGGCCAGAACAATTGAGTGACTTGAAGTTCTACTGCTACCCTGGAAGATCAAATTCCTCTTCTTGCTATCCACACTGCCCCCCACAAAAAAGGGAATTTTAAGTAGAGTCATTACATTTAAAAACTTGAAGGACTTCCCTGGCTGTCCAGTGGTTAAGACTCCATGCTTCCACTGCAGAGGGCACGTGTTCGATCCCTGGTCGGGGAACCAAGATCCTGCATGCCTCGCGGCACGGCCAGAAAAAAAATTTTTAAATAAATAAATAAGTAATAAAAATGATATGTTTGCTAAGCTCTGACTTTGATAATTTAATATTTGACATCCTAACACAAAATTCGTATATGATTGCCTTGCCTTTGGCTGACATCTGCTGGCACTTACATACTTATTTGGCTATTTTTTTTTAAATGCCCTGGAAAAAGACAGGTGTCCACTCTCAGGCCTGATAGTGTAACTGGTACCGTGCTTGCCCTCCAGCCAGTGGTAACTATACAACTGGACAACAACATCTGAAGCAACAGTTTCCGGGCATCGAACAAAGGCAGTGCAAGGCCATGATCCTTGAAAGAAGAGAACCAGGAACGACGTGGATCACCTCTTCTCCCTGGAGTACTTGCCCGCTGCTGTGCCAGGATGAGGAGCCCCGGTGGACGGGTCTTGCTGGGCTGAGAAGGCACAGCTGAAGTTCTCGAGTGCTGAAGCCGCGGGACTCATGCGTAGGGCAATGCCAGAGAAGAGGCTGCTGTTCAGAAGAAGGTTCAGGAAGCCTGAGCGTGGGTTCACCGTGGGTCTCCTGGGCTGGGTTATGCGTGAACAGCTGGAGATTCCGTGAAGCTTAGCGGAGAGCAACTGCCCTAGGACTGACTGGTGATGAGAACTCTAGCCCAGGCGGAGTGAAGAGGCCTTGCTGAGTGCCCCGGACATTCAGTGGAGACTCTAGAAAGACCAAGCTTTCAGACTAAGGACAAAGCTCCAAAATACAGAACCAGTGCCCTAGGACTAAGCTAAAAACTGAAATAGATTTGCCATGATAAAGAATAAAACAAGCCTGACAAGATCAAGTATAACACCAGTAACCTAAGTGCCTGTCCAAACAAAACTCAGCACTCTTTCAATGAAGATGATGGTGTCTAGTCTCCTTATGCCTCCAAGGACTTGAGGAATTCAAATTCACCTATGAGGATTTCGGTTTGGAATGAAAAATATTTGAACCAGAGCTGAGTTCACTGTCTCAGTTAAAGTGATAGAATCTGAAAAACACTAAGAGCCCATGATCTGCTCACCCAATCATCCTACCCCTGGTGGGGGATCTTAGGTCTTAGGTAACCATCCGAGTGAAGCAGCCAGGGAGTGGTACATGCAAAATGCTGTGGCTTTGCTGGGCATGAGGGACAGCGATGATATTCTGAGAGGCTCAGTAATGGAACGGGGAGGCAGAGTACGGAGATTCTGTGTTGGAGAGGACAGAAAGGTGTGAGGTGGGTTACAAAGCGGAAAATGTAACTGGAAACATTATTCTGAATTCTCATTGCCTTTTTCCAAATGCACGAATGGTGTGGGTATAATGAGTGAATGGTCGTGTCGTCCTCACCCTTTTCCTATTGTCTAGTTCTGCCCGTCGCCCAGTTGTAACTGACCAGGCTAAAGGACAACTTTGAGAATTGCCTGGAGGGCAGCAAGGGATCACTGCTCTTGTTAAGAAAATGATTGAAGCAGGAGTATTGTTTCTACTAAATCCCCTCCTAACAGGCCTGTCTGATCAGCATGTAAAGCGGACACTCTAAGGTTAAGAGTATAGAGAATTACGTAAGGTGATGTCTTTGATTGCTCCTGCTGTATGGAATGTGGAAAGACTGAACGGGAGAGAGAGACCAGCAGGGACCGTATGCCTTCACAGACCTGGCTAAGGCCTTCTTTTCAAAGGAAAATTGGAGCCCAGCCAGTCTCACTTTGCATTCTTTTGGATGGAACCCAGTATACATTTACTGTTTTCCCACTGGGATGTTTGAATTCACGGGCATTTGTCATAATTAGATGAGGAAGGACTTGGAATTGATAAACATTAAGAGCCAGTTAATGCATTCATTGATATTATCATAATTGCCTCCTCGGAGGATTAAGCAAGAGGAGTTAGGAACTGTATCACCTACTTGACAAATACAGGCTGGCTGATAAATGCAGCTGAAATTCAAAGCACATTGAAATTCCTGGGAATTACATGGGTTAGAGCAGCCAGGGACATTACCATCTGGTGATTAAAGGCACACATCTATTCTAGTGGCTTTATTTTATAAACGAGAACACTGATCCTTAGAAAGTTAAGTTATAGAGATGATTAAAGGCTAAAAGGGACTAAAATTCCAGTTTTCTGACTTTCAGTTTACGTTTCTCAACTACACTAAAAATGATTTTTTCATTTGTTTAAATATGAAATATTTCAATCGTATAGAAGATGATTTAACAAATATCCATTCACCATCATTCACATAAACAAACCTTAACACTGTTTTTTGTATTTGCCTAAGATGAAAGAAATGTGACTTGCCATCTTTTCTGTGTACTCTGCAGCAGTGTTAATTACAGTCATCCTGTTGTACATTACACCCCTAGTGCTTATAACTGGAAGTTTGTACATTTTACCACCTTCCTCCGATAGTTAACACTGCTGCATGATATATAGGAAAGTTATCAAGAGCGTAAATCCTCAGTTCTCATCAAAAGGAGAAAATTTTTCTTCCTTTTCTTCGTTTTCTTTTTATTGTATCTCTATGAGATGATGGATGTTAGCTGAACCTTCTGTGGTAATCATTTCACAATGTATGCAAATCAAACCATCATGCTGTACACCTTAAAGAGGGATGTATGGCAATTATTTCTCAATAAAACTGGGAAAAACAGAAATGTAAATTTCCATGTTTTGTTGAAATGCTATTCTGACTATTTCCTGTCTCAAGAAGGAAGTTATGCATCCTGAAATTGGTGTGTATCTTGCTCACCACATTGTTACTTTTCTATCACATGTATATGAATTCTCACTTTCAGTCCCAGTCGTACATTAAGTTATTGATCTACTCCTCTGCCAGTACCCGTGTCTGAATTACTTGAGTTTTGCAGGAAGTTTTGATATTCTGTAAGGAAAGTTCTTCTTCCCAATACTTATGCTTCAGAATGACTTGGGTATTTGTGGTTCTTTATTCTGTTATAAGAAGTTTGAGATCAGGTTGTGAATTTTTGAAAAATAAACACAAAACACCGGCTGAGAATTTGATCGAAATTGCTTTGAATGTAAAGATTAATTAGAAGAGCATTCTATTTTAAGATATTGAGTCTTCTTTTAGATGGGCATACACTGCTAAATATGATTTCTTTTTTAATGTTATATTTATTTATTTTTGGCTGTGTTGGGTTTTCGTTGCTGAGCGCAGGCTTCTCATTGTGGTGGCTTCTCTTGTTGCGGAGCACGGTCTCTAGGCACGCGGGCTTCAGTAGCTGTGGTGCACGGGCTCAGTAGTTGTGGCACACAGGCTTAGTTGCTCCGTGGCATGTGGCCTCTTCCTGGACCAGGGATCGAACCCGTGTCCCCTGCATTGGCAGGCGGATTCTTAACCACTGTGCCACCAGGGAAGTCCCTACTAAATATGATTTGATGGTGTTTTATTTAGAATATACACCTCAGTGTTCACAAGGGTTTTGGTATAAAATGTAATTTTATTATACTATTCTATTTTGGTCTTATTAAAAGTTAGAATACATATATAAAATGGATTGAGGGGTCTCTCTCTTTTCTTATTCTGTGATAAAGTTGGTATTATCTGTTCCTTGAGGGTGTATAAAGCCCATCTATAAAATTACCAAGACCTGCTCTATGTCTCTATTATAGGGCAGCAAAGTTACTGAGTCATTTAATGTTTTCATTTTCTTCTATTTTTCTACTTCTTCTTAAGAAAATTATGGTAGTATGTCCTTCAAAATTACTAGCATTAGTTTTTGCTTTGAATTTTATTATGTTTTTAAAAATCTCTATAGAATCTGTATTTAAAGCCCTGTTTCCTCTTAAGTGTTAACTTGTACTTCTATCTTTTTATTGATCATTTTGCCAAAGGTTTGTTTTACTTATTTAGAATATCTTGAGGATACATCATTTGACAAGAGAATTTCTTTATTTTTTAATATTATGCTTATATCAGCAACATAGAAGTTAAGAATTTTTGGAGGCCAAAATTTTTATATAAATATTTCTTTTATCAAAGCCTGATATATTATTAGAGGTTTGACCTTTAGATATAGACAGATGACATACATTCCAGACTTCTCCAATTTAGATTTATTCTTTATACCTTGAAAATAGAAGGATGTTTTCCAACAAGCTCCTCTAACTGTATTTAGTTGAAATCAAAGACTGGATTAACTCTTCTTTCGTTGCATGCCTTGTCTACCCAGAGGGAGAGAAAAACCAATCCTGAGACATCCTTACCTGGTGAATAAGTTATAGAGAAGAGGAAGAGTTGCTGCCACTTTCTTATTCTTTCCCTGCCCTTAAGAACATCAATCTCTTTTATTTTAAGTAGTTGGTTTTAAGTTGTCTCAGATTAGTTGATACACATTAGATTATAAAGAAATAAAATAGGTCATCTATAATCCCTGTAACTGAACTAGAAGTCATTTACATCAGACCTTTAAGTATCCTTAAAATAATTTTTTACTTATATCCTATAGTTTTACAAATTGCATGATTCTTTTTTATTTGGAGAGAGATGTGATTAAAATAAATTCAGCTACTTCCATTCCAGAATGAATAATTGCTTCTCTCAATATCAAAAGGCCTTGTTCAACAATCTCATATTTTTCTACTTAGAATATCTATCCAAATAACATATATCATACTATTAATATATTAAATGCTCAGATAATGAGCTCTTTGGGTCAATTGTATACTTTATTTCAGCTCAAAGTAAATATATGATCTTTCATCAAATGTTGTGGTAGAGCAAAACATTGTGTACAATAAATGTGAACATTCATTCTTTCAAAAAACTAGCCAATTTATTGATGGCTGTTCAGGGGATAGAACTCAGTGAGGCCAGACTTTTCTATTTTAACTTTACTGGCTGATAAGCCAGTGATTCAACTGTAACTTTTTTCAGAATCACTGGGGATACTTTAAAAACAATATTCTGATCACAATCTCAGAAATTCTGATTTAATTTGTCTGGGTGGGTCTATGCATTTGTATTTTTTTCAAAAGATCCCTTGGAGAACCACTGAAATGGGCCAACATGTGGGGCCATGACCCAGAGTTTAAGAACTACTAGACAAAACAAGCTTCAAACACCCAAAGCACTGAGTTCCGGCCAAGTGATCTTTCTCTAGTAAAACACTGTAGAAGACTGCTTAATGACTGAGAAGAATGCCATTAAGACCTTGGCAAGATAATGTGTGAATAGTAATTGAATAATGTCACTGTGTTTTTAAAATTCTGCTTTTGCTTCCTCATGATACACCCACCTAAAACCTTGAAATTCAGGATACTAATGACCTGCTTAGGGCCATATATAATAACGAAAGAATTAACTTTTGTTTTATGTAATTGCTCCTGATTTTATGTCATTTTTATATGTGTGTGGTTTATGTGGTATATGCTCTTTGTATTAAATTATTCAGTACCATTTCCCTCTCTACCATTTCTCCACTGTAAACAGGGAATGAGAAATGACACCTGTTATAACACAGAGTACAACAGTTCTAAATTCCCTCATCCTATAGCTATCAAAACCTTGAAGCATTACATTTGTAGAGCTAAGTGCATGACACTCATTGATATACTAGGCATCACTGCACACCCATTATTTGCCAGGAATAGAATCATCCCTGGCCCAGAAGACGTTACTGTCCAGCAAGAGAGCCAGTTTGCCTAGCATGTCATTGCAACTAATGTACTATCCAAGTCAGTAAACATACATTAATTGTATTGTTGACACTCATGTCATTGGCCCTGGTTACAAAATGGTAGTCCCATAAGCAGTCCCTATCCTTGTAGAGATAATTGTCTACCTGAATATAAGTATCTATTATTGAAGGAGGCATTATTAGTTCAGAAAAAATTTCCTATGAGTGGGGATATATATGTAAAGACAGAGTTAAGATTTATAACTCAGTTGATTGTGTCCACAGGCCAGTTGAGCAAGAACTTTCTCTTCTGCTGTAGATGAACAAGCAACAGGAAAACCAGCAAACTGGTAATAAGTGTATATTGGGCACAGCAGTAGAGTTGTCAGTGGACAATATTGTGGAAATGTATGTAGTTGGAAGAAGCAATAGCCTGTGAGGACCACTGGATCAAGAGAAAACAGTTTACCAGGGTTTGATATAAAAATTGATGGGATGGTTCAGAAGACAGCTTGTACAAAAAGAAAAGTCAGATTGAATCTATGGAGCACTGTGCTGCACTGTCATTTTTTATCAGCCACATCATCCTATCAAACATATAATTGAGTTTCTAAAGAGCCATAGTTAATCATTTCTCTGTCTCCACTTCTCTGTTGTCATGGCAACAAATGTGGAAGACCCACTGAGTGATCAGTCACCTGAAATGAAGGAGAGAAAGTCTGATATGAACTTCTCTATTTTCCTTTGCTTGAGAAGAACCAGACAGAAGCCCATTAAATGGGATCCTATTAAATACTGATTTCTCCCAAATCTCTGTGACTCACTCTTATTTTCAGACTTCAGATCATCTATCAGAGTAGATGTTCAGATTTTCTGCCAAAGTAGAAGTTTTTCATGTGGCTCTAGTTGTAAAATATAGGCTCTTTTAATTATATTTGTAAAATCTTTCTCTCCTTGATTTATGTCTAATGAACATATTCAAGTCAATTATTTGTCTCCGTATATCTTATCATTAGTGATTCTACTATGAAGGAATACCTATCAATAGATCATTACAAATTTCGTTTTTTAGCAATAGAAGCAATTATAGACATCTTTGCCCCAAACACAATGGAAACGGCACCTAAAATCGATATTACTTCCTGGATGAATCCATCATGAACTTTTGGATTCTAATATTTTTTTGCATCTTGAAGTTTCTGCCAACGGAACGAAGTAAAAATAAAGTCCATCCACGTTATAAGATACAATTAATACATCTGGTAAAACGATTATAACAAACATGGTGAATCCCCAAATTTTAGTAGTATAGTAACAGGATAATATTTTGAAATATTTTGAAAATATTTTGAAATATTTACTGGTGCATGGTATTTTGTAACTCCTACTTGTCTCAAATCAACTCTCTAACCATTGAATCAAATCATTGTCTTACTTCAGAGGAAGTGCAACTGAGAACAAAGTAATCATTACTTTGCTTTAATTTTCCAAATTATTGTTCTTTATTTTAGAAATTACAAACAGTAAAACTTACTTTTTGTGGTGTACAGTTCTGTGGGTTTTCACAAAGGCATAGAGTAATGTATCCACCACTACAGTCATGACACAAAATAGTTTCATCACCTCCCAAATCCCTTGCCCTTTTATAGACAATCCCTCCCCCTGACTTGCAGCCCCTGGGAATCACTCATCTGATCTGTCTCCAATAATTTTGCCTTTTCCTACAATCTGTGCATAATTTCTTTCACTTATCAGAATGAATTTGAGAGTCATCTATGTTGTTACGGGAATCAAAATTTTATCTTTCTTACTGAGAGTATACAATGGAATATTTGCCACAGTTGGTTTATCCATTTACTGGCTGAAGGACATTTAGGTTGTATCTTGCTTTCGGTGATAAGAAATAAAGCTACTATAAACAAACATTTGCATGCAGGATTTATACAAACATAAGTTTATATTCCTCTTAGACAAATAACTAGAAGTGGAATTTGCTGAGATTTATAGGAAGTCTATCTCTAACTTTATAAGTAAAGGTCAAATTGTTTTCTGCTATGGCTGCACTGTTTTGCATTCCCACCACCAATGTAGGAGAGTTAGAGTTGGTCGACATTCTTGCTAGCAATTGGCATTGCCAATTTTTTTTTTTCATTCTAGTAAGTATGCAGTGATATCTCGTGGTTTTAACGGGCATTTTACTAATGAATAATTTGAGCATATTTTCGTGCACTTATTTGCCATCCACATATCTTCTTTGATGAAGTACCTCTTCAGTTCTTTTGCTTATTCTTTAATATCAGGTTGTTCTTTTCTTATGGTTGAGTTTTGAGAGTTCTTATATAATCTGCAAACAAGCCTTTTGTCAGAAACATGATTTTCTCCCAGTTTATAGCTTGTCTTCTCTTTCTTTTAACTGTATTTTCACGGACCTAAAGTTTTTAATTTTGATAAAGCTCCAATTTTTCTTTTATGAATTTTGCTAAAAACTTTTTGACTGACCCAACAAGTTTCTTCTTCTATATTTTCTATGTATAAGTTGTGAGCTATGGGTCAAGATTTTTGTGTGTGTGTGTGTGGCACCACTTACTTAAAAGATATCATTTCTCAATCAATTTATCTTTGGATCTTTGTCAAAAATCGATTTCCCATATTTATGTGGGTTTATTTCTGTACTGTCTATTCTGTTCCAATAATCTATGTATCTATCCTTTCACCAATACCACACTGTCTTGATTACTGTAGTTTTATACTAGGTCTTGTAATTGGGTTGCATGAGATCAGTCAAGATACTTTTGATTGGCAATAATTATGCACTTCAGAGAAGCCTTGGAGACTCAGGGTATAGAATTTACAGTATTGACCCAAAAGTCTGCAATAAAGTGTGTTTCTGTTCTTAGAAAACAGAAACAACTTAAATTTCTCTGATTTTCATAACAAGTTCTAAATGTCACAAATAAGTAGTAACATTTAGCCAGGTCTCACAAAACTATCTTTACTTGCATGTGATCTCATTTGGTATGTGCATTATTGTGAGAACTTGTGAATGTATAAATCAATCACCAAATACTCCAGCTCCTTTTGGTCCCTAATATACACCAGGTCCTAGCCTGATCTCTGCCTCACAATATTCAATTAAGAAAGTCTCTACCTTTGATGGCCTTGGAGTTAGGGGGTGAAAGGTAAGCATAAAATTTAGAGCAACATGATGCAAAATTGCTCTTCTAACTTAAGGGGAAAAACCCCACAGAAATGTTCTTTGCTTTAAAGGTCAAGGAAAAAGTAGAAACCAAATTTAACAAAGCTGTAAAACAACTCTATATAGTTGGCATTTTCATATTTTTGTCACCTTACTTCCTGGAGGCATTTAACTTTTCAATACAGTCATTGTAACAAAAATCCAGCACTGTTGAATGATCATAATAAATCATCTGTTCAAAGGAAAAATTTTAATTTATAACACTGTTAACGAATGCATTTGCTGTAATTATACATGTATCGATCCATATCATTTGAGAGGGGCTGAGTAATGTTGATTTTCAGAGTTATCCATAAATCACTGAAATGAAGTGCATGTACTAAAGTTAAATTATTGAACGAAGTTGTACTTTTAATTATGCCAATTATTCCCTGAGCTATGTGATCTGGGCAAAGGGAATTAACGTAAACTATGAATTATGTCATACCTCTAGCTCTTGGCTAAATCAGAGATAATTTGCATATGTATGGCTTCACTTCTATTTCTATTTACATTTAAATGATTTGACAAATGGAAATAGGGGAGCTGATACTTAGAAATACTGTGTTTACTACCTGTGGAAAATTAAATGTGCCATAAAATATTCCCAAGGGACCACAATGGTAAGATACTCTCAGATGGGGCTGCAGAGTTGCCGAGAGAAAATCTGAAATCATGGGTCAGCTCCAAGTACAAGTTCCAAATGTATTCGAGGTCTCTGTATCCAAGATTATTTGGTCTGCCTGGGAATACAGAACCAACCTCAGCAAACATAACATTCATCGTTTTGATCCAAATGTGTTGCTTGCTGTCTCAAAAATTTCCGACTCTCATAAATTTCTCTATATATCTCTTTATACTGGTAAACATGGAGAGTAGGAGCCAAAAAAATAACCTTTATTCTTGCTGTATTTCAGCCTGGTAGACACTGAGCTCCAGGGGCATGCTATATATAGGAGACAGGAAAACTGACCGACCATGGATCAGGGATAATTCATGGATAAAATTTATATAAAACTTCTTTTCCTGATAAAGTTATGACTCTTCCTTCTAGATTAATGTTACATTTTCTGATAAAGTCTGGTCATTTTATCAGAAAGGTAGTGTTCTTTGCACTTAGGAAATAAAATTATGAAACAAGAGTATAATTGAAAAATGTTTAAATTTTTTTCATTTTGTCAAATTATTTGAAATACTTTTTACTTAAGTAATAGATTCATAATCTTTATATCGTTCTTCTTTAAATAGTTTCAGATCATACCTTTCTTGTTACTGCCCCCATCAAACATCTACACACACTTTAGGTGCAACTATTGTCTATTTGTTCTGTATTGTGCCTCTGACACAAGCCTTTGCACATGGAAAGGCAGAATGACAAACTAGAAAGGAAATGAGTTTTGAACACTGAGTTCAAAAACTTATCTCAAAAAAACAATTTTAAAACTTGTGTTTGTAGTATTAATAATATTAACATGTATCTAGGGTCTGTATTTAAGACTTCAGGCACTGTTTAAAGAACTTAATGTAAACAAACTAATTCATTTACCTGTGAGGAATTCTTATTATTTATTATAGAGATGGGGAAAGTGAATACAGGGAGACCAGGGAACTTGCTAGTAAGGGGCAGTTTGCCTGGTTCCAGCATCTATGCTCTTTAAGCTGTTTGTCATGCTTTTTATTTTCACAAAGTTTGTGACTATGCCTTCTTTAGAAAACAGAATCAGCTAAAATAATATATGCCAAAGTGATTTTAATCTAGAAAATGGCTATCAAAAATTAGATTATTACTGGCTAGTATCTCATTTTCAACAAATGCTTTCATAGGATTTTCATAGTGCAGTTTACCAGTGATTTAAACTTAGGAGGTTATAGAACCCAATTAGACTATTTGTTTGTAATCAAAGTAAAAATTGCAAAAATATTCATAGCCTTTCAAGGACCATAGGCTCATAAAGTACTGCTAGAATTTATTAACCAAAGCTATTTTAATTATTTTATAATTTAAAACATGGTAAGGTTTGCAACTAGATGTACCAAAGCTGCTTCTTTAAGAAATTTTAAAGTTATTCTTAACAGGATATTTCAGAGTACTGGGAGGAAGCTTGGAGATGGTAAGACTGTTTGAATATCCAACGAACTGTAGAATTTAAGGCACAACAGTGTTTTTTTTTTTTTTAATTTATTTTTATTTATTTATTTATTTATTTATGGCTGTGTTGGGTCTTCGTTGTTGCACACGGGCTTTCTCTAGTCGCGGCGAGCAGGGGCTACTCTTCGTTGCGGTGCGCGGGGTTCTCATTGTGGTGGCTTCTCTTGTTGTGGAGCACAGGCTCTAGGTTTGTGGGCTTCAGTAGTTGTGGCACGTGGGCTCAATAGTTGTGGCTCATGGGCTCTAGAGCGCAGTCTCAGTAGTTGTGGCGCACGGGCTTAGGTGCTCTGTGGCATGTGGGATTTTCCCGGACCAGGGCTCGAACCCGTGTCCCCTGCATTGGCAGGTGGATTCTTAACCACTGCGCCACCAGGAAAGTCCCACAACAGTGTTCTTTATAAATGGCTATTAGTTTGAGAGTATACAGGTATGGTTTAATGGGATATCTATTATTCCTATAGATAGTTTAAATAACATATCAGCATAGCCACTATCATCACTTTATCAAGGAAGTGTCTTGCAAAGTTTTGGGTTCTTTTTTTCTATGTGAAAAGACATTCTGTGTAGGAGTGAAGATCAGAAAGATTTAATGCCCGTTCATTCTTACATTTGTGAAAGGAAAACTATAATGGGGACCTAGACATAAGAAATCTCACATGAGATGGGAAAAATTCCAATATTCTTGTAAAAATATTTACTGAATTTGTACCCACATTCCATGGAAGGGGTTTAGATTAGGAAAAAAACAGGTATATTTAGATGGACATTTTAGATGGAAAGGGTTGGCTACCATTCGAAATATAGCAAACAAAGGTGACAGGCATAGCCTCTGGGTGGAGCCAATATTCCTCATCTCTTGATGAAGGCTGGGCAAGCAGCTCAGGGGAATAGCAAGGGGCTGATTGGGCAGAATAAACATTAAAAGTTGTGTCCTAGATGGAGGACTAATGTGAAAGCCAGACATTAGAGGGAAAACAAAACAAAACAAAACAAACAGGAAAAAAAAAAGCCTGACTCTTCATTCAAAAGGAATTAAGGGACCAACTGAGCTCAGACAAATGCCAAACAAAAAACTGAAGACCCCAAGAATATAAAGCAATTATGATTCAGCAAAAGAGAGATTGTTTAGAGTCAATCCTGTGCCACTGTGACTTTTCTCCATTCCAGACCCACTTCTATAGGGCTGCACTGGAAACAGTGAAGGAATTAACTTAGACCAGGGTCTTCAAGCATTTCTTCTCAGTCTCCTGGGTCAGATAATCATTGAGCTAATACAAAGGATCTGAATTGTCAAATCAGACTCAGGGATCTTGTTCAGTACGAAGATTTACTAAGAATTTCTAGGATACAAGTAATTGCGAAGCACAAAGTAGACAGAGGCATGGGATTGTCAAAGAGTTCCCCAGGTCCTTTCTCGCTGGTTCAGACTACATTAACATATGAAGTCTCTAGGTAATGTATGATGCTACATTAATTACATGGAAGGGAGCTTTTTCAGTCATGAAACATCTCTACTTTATATTCAGGTAGCTATATAACTCGTGTGATATTTTCCAGAGAGCTAAGCCCTGTAAATCCATACATTTCATCTTGTTTTCTACACGCAAGTTAAATAAAACAATGACATTGTGCTAATATGGGTCTCCCTTTTGGATTCCTGAGCTACTGAGATCTAAGCTGTCTCTCAAGCTAGAAACTTCAGGCTCTCTGGACTTTTATCTTCTCAATGCACTTTGGCAAATTTACTGCCGAAACTTAATTCCCTATTACCTTGCACTGCTAAGTTCTTTTCTTGGATTATTGCAATGGCCTCTAAGACCTGCTCCTCCTCCAGTCAGTCCTTGAAACTGCCATCAAAATCAATGTCTTTTCCCCCCTCATCAATACAAGTTTTATTTTATTACCCCCATTGCATTCACTTTAGTTGTTTTCACATTGTCAAAATGCTAAATTTAAGGACCTGTAATTCTCTAGCTACTTGAAGCAGAACTCCGTAATTTTATACTCTACTCCAGCAATAGCAAACTATTTAAAGTATTTTTGATTCTCCACGTAACTCTGATTATCATTGCTCCACATTATCTGCCTGGTAAGAATCTAAATATTTCAGAACCCCTTTTGGATGTTGTTATATGTTTCAAGTTTCCTCTATGTGTTATGCACAATTCTATACTAGCACTTTGAATTGAAAATAACATTTAAAAACACATTATTTTCACTTTTTGGTCTACCCTGTTCTACCCTAAGTTCAGGAGACACAGTCTCTCTGGAAGTCATCTCTGTTGGTTAAACCAATGCTATTTATTATATGTTATATATTTGGAAAAAGTTCAAAAGAAAAAGATAAAGTTAGTAATATCCCTTTAAGAATTTTATGTTAAACTAAGTCTCTTAACAGCAAGAAAGGAGCCCATTTTATAGAATTCCTGTAAGTTATGGAAAGAAAGCTCACACATTATTTCATGTAATACAAGGTTTGTGTCAGAACCTTGGTTGAGAGAACACAGCAAAGGGAATCGTGTTCTGTGGATAAAATAATTTTGACTGGCCATGAAATAAAAAATAATCCAAGTTCAAGGGTGGGGGGGGATGACACAGGTTAATGAGTATTATCCTTTCTTTAATTTAAATGTTACAATTTTTCAACAACGTGTAAAATAGGTATCCAAATAATTGAAAATGCTGTATACCTCAAAATAGAGAGAACGATTCTTATTAGGTTCCTTGTTATTAACAAGACACTACTGAATAAAGCAGACTGTAGATTTCTCAAAACTCTACAACATATACTTGCTTAATTCACAGAACTGATATTGGAAGAAAGCACTGTTTTAACTAATTTATATAACCTATGCAATATATATTAAAGTATTCTTATGATTTAGTATATTCTTACTTCAAAGTGTTCATTAAGAAATAAAACCAATACCTAAAATTGTGGCTATAGGGACAAAGAAACTTGAGGCACATTTTTTGAAAAGGAAATGTTTAATCTGTGCTTGATAACTTTATGTAATGATAAGCAGTTATGAATAATGCATAGGGAAGAAACAGATTTATGTTTCTAAGTCTGACAAACCAGATTGCATTTGGAACAAACCCTCCCGAATAGAGCAGTAATTCTTATCAAGGGATACATTGCACTTAGATAATTAAACTGCTCTTCCCTGTATTTCACAAAGACACAAACTATCAAAGTCTGTAGCATAATCAATTTTATGTTTCCTCTGAGAAAAACTTTGGACATGAAATGTCTTATTTATATGGTAGAAGAACAATTGAAAAGAATCTCTATCCCAATTCATGTGTTTTTATTTCTAAAATATAAAAGTTTTCAGACATTTAACTTGAATGGATGCAACAGAGCTTGAAAAACAGAAGGGTACAATCTCCTCTGTAATGAAGAACCATGACAATATTTGATTGTACCCTGAATGATTAATAAAGATAAAACCAATGTTATGGAACTTTATTTTTACCTAGTCTAGCTACTGGGTTGGCCAAAAAGTTTGTTGAGGTTTTTTCCATAAGATGGCTCTAGTAGCACTTAGTTGTCTTTAACTTCATTCAAAACAATTTTGTTAGATTGTATTGTGACAGCTGTCATATCAGTGTGCATTTAAAAAAAAAATCAAAATTGGTGAATTTTTGTGTAGCCATTTTAATATTGAATATAGAAGAAAAAAAGCAACATTTTCAGCATATTATGCTTTATTATTTCAAGAAAGGTAAAAACGCAACTGAAACACAAAAAAAGATTTGTTTAGTGTATGGAGAAGGTGCTGTGACGGATCGAATGTGTCAAAAGTGGTTTGTGAATTTTCGTGCTGGAGATTTTAATATTTTAATATTTTAAATCTCTGGCTTTATTTGACATAATAAAAAATTAAATATGCAAAACTAACGATTATGCACTGAGCCTATACACAGCCAAGACTACAGATCTCTTATTGGGTCTGCCTTCCTCTTCGTCTATTGGTGGGAAATAATTGTTAATAGGCTATAAAGAAGGAGTTATACATATACTATATTAAATCCTTTTCCTCTTTGTATTTTTCTCTAAATTCAATTCTATATTTCCATTTATTTTTCTCATCATGTAATACTAATTTTTAAGATCTCAGCTCTCTTTGAAGTTACAAAATTATTTGATTTTTTCCTATATTGAGAAAATATCTTTTAATTTTTTTCAGCTTTATTGTGTTATAATTGACAATTAAAATTGTAAGATATTTAAAGCATGCATCATGATGATTTGATATACGTACACATTGTGAAAGAAAAAAACTAACACACACAGAGTGATTCAAAGTTTTTAAAAATATTTAACACAATTATTTTATTTTATTCTAACAACATCCCTGCAGTATAGGCACCATTATTATTCCTATTTCAGAGAAGAGGAAAGAGATCTGCATAAGTCAAGTGACTTGACAAATGGCTCGACTGGTAGGTAGTGTATGTGAATTGCATCAAGGCATTTAGCAGGTTCTTTGTCATACACACTTGAGAAAAAACCTGGCTAGCTTCAAATTTGGGTTTTATTACTTAGCAGCAGCATGCTGTTAGACACATTATTTAAACTCTTTAAATCTTCATCTTCTCATTCATGAAATGGGGATAATAAATCACTTTAAATCATAATATTGGGAGAAATAAATGAAACCATGCAAGTTAAGATGCTTAGCATACCGTAAGTGCTCAATTAATGTTAACTCTATTATCTCAAAAAAGGAGCTGAAAAATACTAATTTTATCATCACTGTGGAGCTACCTGATTCCATTTTGTGAACTATGGCCAATATACTTTTGGAGAATTATAAAACGATGCCACTGTTGTTGATCTTTAGAGACATTAAAAATGGCATTGCAGAAAAAAATGAATTAAATCATTGCATAGAAGTTTGGTAGAAGCCACAGTTCCTTCTAAATAAAAATGCAGGGATCAAAAGGCAAATATGTCAGCCCTTGTCATTCTCTTCCCTGACTCTCTGCTCCAAAATACAGAACGTTTTGTTCATCTGATTTATTGAAATAGAGAAACATCATATGTATTATTTTATTTTTTACAGAAACAGAATGCTACAATATGTTATTGAAAATGATTTCACCTTGGGAAGTCTTTATGCAACTAATTCAAGCATGTAAATATATGTTAACTTACCGAATGTTCATAATGGAACTTCTTTCTTTACAAGAGGAGGGATTTTTGTCTTTCTTATTTACTGATGTATTCTAACACACCAAGAAAAGTCCCTGACAGTTAATGGATTTTCAATAATCTTTCATTGAATTAATGAAAACAACAAATACATAAACAAAATTGAATCTATTATCTCTCTATCTATCAATCTTCAATGACCCACTGCCCTTTCATCTTCTTGCATAACAGGATAAAAGAGAATCAAACGTTCTGAAGAAAGAATATCATTTATAATATTCCTTTCTTATTATCTTCAGCAGTAAATCTTTAAAGTCGGTGTTTAGATTTGGTATTCAAAATCATATTGCAGTATCATAAATCTTTCCCAAGTCTTTGAATTTCATCAATAACATAGTCAACATCAGTTTGTCTTGTGGCAGGATTAGAAAAGACCATTCGAAAAAAATTTACTTTGTCCCCATAAGGCTGGTAGTTTAGCATGGCTGTGCCTTCCTCTATCATTTGTGCTTTAATCTTTGGAGCAATCTGTGTATAAATGCAAACATCATTAAAAGGAAATTTTACAAGTAAATACTGTTCCACATCCTAGATGGCTACATAACTATCATTAGCTTGAAGTAAATTGCAGGCAATTTAAAACTGTCAGGGATAATTTTTAAGAAGCAGCTTAGTACAGAGAAAAGGCAGCACGTTCTATCTTCATACTGTAGCTCTTGTTACTCCATGATTCACGATTACCAAACTCACAAAATAATGCAAGTGTGCTAGAATACATTAAAGAAGGTTGTGTGACATTTTATTTATATTTATATGGCAATTCAAGTAGAAGTATCTGGGAGAGGTAAAATGAAATAGAAAATGGAAAAGTAGTAGTATCTTTTGGTATTCTAACTTCCGCTCTTGGAATTATTACAATACATCTTGAGTTTTTCTACAAGGTCACTGTTTTGCAGCAAAACATAGTTTCTTTGTAAATTTTACAGAGACAAATTCTATCCGTTTAATTGTCTTGCACAGCTCCTAAAACAATACCATGCACGTGACATTAGATCACATTACGGTCTTGGGTTATTGTTATAAGACAAAGTGGTACTGAGACTCGGAGAGGAAGAGGAGGGCATTCTATAACTATTGAACGTGCTCCTCTTCTCGAAACTTCCACTCCTGCACACAGTTTACCTTTAAAATGCTACAGATGCTCTCCATTACTTAACTTTCCCATAAGTTTTTATATATGGCAGGGTATATATACATATATATTTGCTTATATAGTCATTATATGGTCAGACATTTCATTTAATGTCCTTCTTTAATATTTTAATTAATCAACATGACCATAAAATAAAAGGTATTAGTTATTGCCTGCAATATTGTTAAAAACTGCTTTATATTTCCCCTTTGCCCTCCATCCAGGAGCATGCGCAGATCTCTGAGAGGGACGGCTCTCTGGTGAGTGAGTGTGTGTATCTCCAGGAAATAGCTCGCTCTCTGTAGACAGGTACTCCACTAACCCTCAGCTGGTAGTAATTACCCTAGTAAAAGGTAACACTTACATGTTAAGAAAAAAAAATAAGAGCTTCGCTCAATAATTGCCTCAAACCACAAAATATTTAAACAAGGGGTATTATCAAAAAGCAAAACAAAACAAAAAAATTCTCTATTTTCTCTTAGGACTTAGAAGCCCAGTGAAATTTTCTTATGATATAAAAAGTTGATGCCCTTAAACACTGATACCGGATAGTTTGTGTTCAACTTCTCCTAGGGCAGATCACATTGCCTAAGATAAGTAGTTGTGATGTTGGTCAACTCAAAAGTGGTGGTGATACTATTATAAAATGTATGTATATGATGCATGTTTAAGATAGGTTAAAAACTTACAGTAAATGTATAGCTAAATAACACATAATAGTGGCGATTCTCTTTATTTTAATATACATTCTTAGGGTAAAGATTAAATCTCCTCATTGCTATGGCATTTATTTGGATTTTTTTCAGTATTGATCACTGATCTGTAATAAAATCCCTCCTAGATTCTTGCTCAGATGACCTTATGATAAATATTTCAAATGTGATAATTCTTCTCCAAGTACCTCTTCTATTGCTCATAAAAATTGTAATTATTTCTATTCTTGTCTTCTCCCCACTAAGCCTTCTAGCTTAGAACTCAAATTCTGTCTTATTCATTTTATACCTCTAAATCCTCTGGAACATATGGCAAGCATTAACTGATGAATGAATTAACCAAAGGGTAAAAAACTCAGTAGATTGAATATTAAGCATTCAAAAAATATTTTTCAATTATATAAATGATGACTAGATTAATTTGCAAAGTGACTGGTGGGTTGAGATTTCACTTGGTTCCATACAAATATTTTAAAAAATGGCTTAAGACCACATTACTGCCATCCACTAACCAATCAAACTAACCCAGACACATTATTTAAAAGGCAATATTAAAATGATAAATACCACACCATACACACACAAACTTACCTTTTGCAGTTCTTGATCTCTTCCAAAGTTTTGGGGATATGTTTAAGTCTTGGTGGGAAGTACCAGAAGCAGACATTGGTGAACTCAGGCTAAATCAAAAATTAAAATTTTACAAATATTCTTAAAGTTTTACCTAATTCTTTAGTAATTTTATAAGTATCCTTAAAGCCCTACCTAATTCCTTAGTTATCCCAGAAGTATTTAATTTAATTTAACTTTTAATATATTTTAAAATAATTTTTGAGGATCTAATACATATATCAGGCACCAAATACAGAGATAAAGGAAATGGTGTCCTCACAGAGTGCCCAGTCTTCAGCCATCCATCCCATGCCCATTCCTCAAAATATATTAAATATTTTAATGACAGTGCCAATTTTATATTTGAGTAAGGTCATTCAGGCTGTAGTATGGACAATCGATTAGGGGAGAGAACAATTGAGGGGAGGAGAATATTAGTTAATAGAATGTTATAGTAATTCAGGAGAGAATGGAGAAGACTTCACTGAAGCAGTGGCCACGGGTACAGATAGGAGAGTTTACATTTCCCAAATCTTCAAAAGATAGAATTGATCTTTGCTAGGTTTTCAAGATGAATTCAAGGCTCTGGCTTCAGTGACTAGATGTCTTTTATATAGATAAAGGGGTATAAGAGAACTTTACTTAAATCAGTTTATGAAAGCTCATTTCAGAGAGGCAGATAAATGATCAGAGAATGTACAGTATTAAAAACAAACAAACAAAATTTCTTTACTTCTAGTTTCCACTTAAGACTGAGCAAGACTAACCAAAAATAGAAATAATACAATCAGAGGGAGACAATGTAGAAAAAAGACCAAGCACCTTTGTTTCCTAATAGTTACTCTTACTAGCATGACTTAAAGCATGCCATTGGGTTGGCTGACTGGGCCTTGAAGAGGAAGATGGATAGAATACTAGCAAAACTCTCCATTTTTTCATTAATACTTACTTAGTACTTTAATAATGATTAACCAAGGATTATCATATAATTTAAAGCCCACTTTTTCTTATGTCATCTACTATCCAGAAACCCAACTGCATTCTCTAACATACAAGAAAAAGCTAGGAACAATTAAATTACTCTTGATTCAGTGCCATCAAAATCAGAAAAGCAATTATAACCAGAGTTTCATCTTAAAAATTTAAAAATTGAGTATAATCATCAAATTAGTCTTTTGGACCCTTGGCCTGTAAGAAAGAGAACTTAAATGGAAAAGTTTTTAAAACCTAAATGTTTTGCATTTAGATAAAATATTTAAAATAATTATTACATACAACTTTTAAATTATCTCAAAGTATTGGATAGGTAACATATTCAAGTAAAAAAATACTCAGCGAAGAAAGTATAGATACTTTAAATTCTCTCTCTCAAAAAAAAAAGCCCACTAATAGAGTCCTTACCTTTGCATCAAATACTAGCTTAAAGTTATCTTTTCTCTTTAAAACTTTATAAAAGTATTTTGCAAATTCCATATATCTGTTGATCTGTGCCTCAAAGCCATAGGTTCCCTGTAGTTAAAAAAAATCAAAAGCTTCATTCAAGTAAATACCTTTAAATTACACTGAAGTAGTTCCTGAAATGTATGAAATTTATTTAAATGTACTTATTTAAATAAATGTGATTATTATCTTACTAACAGTAGGTATTATATATTCTCACTGCATTCTTATTTCTATCCCCTCAACCTGCTTTTACTCCCTACTGTCTGTGGAACTTGAGGCAAGTTACTCAGCCTTTCTAAGTTTGGTTGCCTAGATCTACAAATGTTTGATAAATATTTTGACATGAATTTTTTATCTGTCTAGTATGCAGAGCAAATTTTTAAAAATTATATATAATGCAGTGAGGAATAGGAGAAATACGACAAATAAAGCCCTTGGCATACTGGCTGGCATAGTGCATCTTAAAACTAACAACTGTTGAGCTTCAGCAGTATATCAGGTATGTAGTTCAGTGCTTCGCACTCTTGGCTTAATTTACTCTTAGAAGAATCCTATAAAGTGGATAACAGAGGCACAGAAAAATCGACCAATCTGTCTCCACTCACCTTCTTTCCCTTGGTGATTTCCACTTGTCTCATGGCTCTAAGCAGTATATACAGGTTGATGACTCTCCCACTTGCATTTCCATCTGAGACCTCATCTCTGAACCTCAGACTCCTGCTTCACATAACTAATAAACATCTCAAAATAAATGTCCAAAAGTGAACTCCTGACCTGTCTGCACAAACTTGTTTCTCCCAGTCTTCCCAATCTCAGTAATACATCAATTTTATCCTTTAGTTGCTAAGGCCCAAAACATCAAAGTTTTCTTATCCTTGACCCTCTTCTTTTTCTCACTCCCCACATCTAATATTTTGGAAAATTCCACAGGATTTACCTTTAAAACGTAATTAGAATCTAATATATCTTAACCTATTCACTGCCACTATGCTGGCCCAATCACTCTCCACTGCATTACTGAAATTGCTTCCTAACTGGTCTCTTTGCTTCTGTCCATACGTTCCATGTATGTCCATGCTGAGGGTATGTGTTCATAGTTACTCTAGGCTTGTGTAGTGTAGAGCCTTTATAACCATATGAGGTGGTACTTCAGTGTCTCCTCAATACTTAAGGCTTTGTGATCAGAGCTGGCTTCACGAGCATACGACCTGTGCTGCCACACAGAGCCCATATTCAGAAGGGCTTCAGGCTTAATGCTGAATGCTCTGCTGTCGCTGTCCTGAAATTCTTTAAAATTTTATTTTGGACTTGTGTTTTGAAAGTGAAGTCCAGTGGGACAATGGATCATGCCTATGAGCTAAAGAGATACAGCCAACATACATGTCTGCCACTCCTTGCCTCCCCAGGCACACCTAGCCTTTGCACTGCACAATGAGCGTGGAATTCCACCGGTCCTACCATGTGTGGGAACTCAGTGACAATGCAAATAGCACGAGGTAAGGGTGCTACACCTACAACTAAGTAAGCGGGGATGCTAGGAGCCCCCAAGAGGCTACACTTTCTGTTTAAATCAGAACTTGTTTTCAACAGAGACCGAAGGCAATGGAGTTCTAAGAAAGAGTAATGACCGAGGAACACTTTCATTTACTTTCTTACATTATTTCCTCGTATGACCAGCTCATTCCACGTTAGCCACATTGATCTCCTTGTTGTGTCTTAGACACAACAGGTGTGCTTCAGTCTCAAAGATTTTTAATTGAGATTCCCTCTTGCTACACATCTAAATATTAGCGTGATCTCCTCTTCACTTTCTTCAGATTTTTGCACAAATGTAACCTTCTTATTGACAATTACCATACTATTTAAAATTATAAATACTTACCCCTAGCACACAACTTTTTATCCTTTTTCAAAGCCTTATTTTTCTCCACAAGAAATATATATGAATCAAAATGTGTAAAAAGCTTTGATTGTATGAACATTTGGTCAGATGCTCCCAACTTTCACAATTTTGAAAAAATATTGGTTTGGAGAAGGCATTACTAGTCTTTGAAATGCTTAAGAATAGACATGATTAAATATCAGTGGACTAATATTTTGAGCTAACCACTTTATCATTTGATATTTTTCTTTGAGGGCAATCTGGTTCAGGGGGAAGCTGTAAGTAATTAGAAGAAGAAAAAATTGCAGAAAAGTTAACAGAAATTATTGATGAAGAATATTCCTACTCTGAATTCTGAAGAAATGGGGCTAAATATCATTGAAATACTTGGCATAGAGTTTATTACTCTTCAGCAATTTTCCATATAGAGCTTTTGGTGGCATTCAATGCATACTAAATTGGCAATGAAAAATATCAGGATATGCATCCTCCTTGTGAACGTATCTTTAAGTTTCTTGAAAAAAATCTACAAAGATTGAATAGTAAAGACAATGGCACTTCTATTCTGAACTTAATTGGGCTCTGTTAGCCCAGGTCCTCCAAATAGCAGACACCAAGATGAGATTAAAGGTGCAAGGACTTTATTAGTGAAGTACCTGCGTGAAAGACAGTGGGAAGGAGCCAGTCAGACTGGGAGAGCTTTCAGACTGTGAATAAGTCTGACCCTAAGTGAAGGAAACAGGTGGGGAAAGGTGGGGAAGAAGCGTCCTGGACTATGATGAAATCTAAGTAAAATTCAGAAAGGCCCTTGGGAACTCTTCACACCAACTCAACTATCAAGAGAGTCTCGTGTCTCTCAGGAATGGGAATGCCTTAGAATCCCTGCCATGCTCTATCAGTCATTGACTGGGAGAAAACTTTGGAAAGCACAGCCTCAGGGCAAATGCAATTATGAATTTAAGAGAAGCAGATGGGCTCTTGGGCAATTAAGCTCCCTATAGCACTCTCCTGGCCAAACACAGTCATTTTATGAATATAAAACCAGTCCAACCCATGTAGAAAATCCAACCAAAATGAAGCTTTTGCATTAGATTTGCTTCTGCATAATAATCGATGTTTGTAGAATCTTACATTACTGTATGATTTTCTTCTTACTTACTTTTGTAACCTATCACAGTATTTTATGTAACTAATTTTATTTTTAAGAAATATGAATTTCATTAAAGATGGCTCCTCTTTCTACTATCAATGAAGTATTCATTCTGTAATTATAGCAAATGAGAAAAACTATAAAAATTTTATTTATATATCTGGACTTCATTCTTAATGCCCATTATTTTGTAAAGAGTACTGATGGAGATTCACATAGCAAATGTTTAAATATTTAGTAGTTATAAATCATGCTACAAACTTGCAAGTCAACTCCTCCCATTCAAGCCCATCATGGATATTTACCTGAACCTGATTTCTAGTATATAAAAGAATTCCCCTTTCACGGCATGCTGAAATTTTTTTCCTATTCCCAGGAATGGCCCTACTTATATAACGTGTTTATACACCATTTTTATGAAGTAGTCTCCATATGCAAAAGATGAGGAGCCTGCTTTCCATCACTACCCAGTGTGAGTGTTGGCATTCCCATGGTGCTATGAATTGTATGAATTTGTGGAAAAATATATATTTTGGATTTAGGTGAGTTGTCATCTTTGCTCCTTAGATTTAGTTCTCTTCATCCACTAGCAAGTTAATTTCTTTACCTATTTAACAGACATAACCAGCACAACTGTTGGGAAACATAAGCTAAATAATATACGTAAAGCTTTCTAGCCTAATACATGTTCAATGAATGGTAGATCCATTACTGTTGAATGGATGTATTCATTATTTCAGTGCCTCATTATCAAAAGAATTTAAGGTGAGTTACCAATGTAGATATACTATTCAAAGTGGTTTTTTTAATGCTTTTTTTTTTAAACATCTTTATTGGAGTATAATTGCTTTACAATGGTGTGTTAGTTTCTGCTTTATAACAAAGTGAATCAGTTATACATATACATATGTTCCCATATCTCTTCCCTCTTGCGTCTCCCTTCCACCCACCCTATCTCACCCCTCTAGGTGGTCACAAAGCACCGAGCTGATCTCCCTGTGCTATGCGGCTGCTTCCCACTAGCTATCTATTTTACATTTGGTAGTGTATATATGTCCATGCCACTCTCTCACCCTGTCACATCTTACCCCTCCCCCTGCCCATATCCTCAAGTCCATTCTCTAGTAGGTCTGTGTTTTAAACTAGGTGATTATAAGGTTAGGAAAAAGCAGTTGATGAAAGAGATAAATTTAGAAGAGAAAATGTTGCCAATATATTATATACTAACCAATATATTATTGCCAGTATATTATAGACTAACCAAAGTAGGATCATGAATTTGCCTCTGTGATTCATGTTACAGAACATATTTTTCTATTAGTGTTTTTTACTAGGAATTCCATATCCACCAAATAAAAATCTAACCAGCTCTAACTGCCTCTGATACTGACATCTGAGAAGAGTCCCTTAGGGTCCACAGGGTGGGTAATGTAATGTAGAGGACCAGGTCCCCAATATATTTAAAGATGCTGTTAGTTCATGGCAAAGCTTTCATCTGAACAGAACCTAATGCCCATCTTCCTATAGAGTACTGGGAAGACGGTGATAGAAATAGCTTCCTAAAAGCATGTCAATTATTTAAATTAATTTTAAATAAGGGACAGTTAAAAATTATAAATAAGGGGCAGAATGAGGGTGTAGACATGTCCTGCTGTTGTCATAGTGTTTGGAGAGACAATATATGCTGCTCTTGCCTCTAAGGTAGATTGAACATTCAGGCAATTAATAAGTGTTCACATCTGGGAATCTATATTGACTTCAAGTAGCTTGACCTATTTCCAATTACAATTAGAAAAAAGCAGTTTTTTTTTTTTAAAAAAAGAAGCTGCAAACAAGTTTATATTCCTAACAGATTTTATTCCTGCCCCTTGATAGTAACAGTAAAACAAGCTAAAAATTTTTCCACCTCAGTAGAATTTTGAGCTCAGAAACCAAGCTTGCCATTTGCAATTAGAAACAGAGCAGTTTCTTTGAGAAACTTTAAGAAAATAAAAAGACTATAATTTGGGAAAAGGCACCCAAAGAAAGCTCTAAAAATTGTAATTGGTTATACTGGGTATCCAAATAAATAAGACCTAATAAAAGAGATGGCAAATTCCTACCTTTGCCTTCCACGTTAACCAGAGCTTAAAGATATCAACATGTCGGCCACACTGAATACTTTTATCCCCAGTGTCAAAGTCAACATTGTAGAGTTTATCAGGCTGGAAAAGGTATCCAGCTTGCATCTGGTTACATGCTCCCAGAAGACCCCGAAAAAGGAATAATATATCTACTATGTAAGTCATACACATTTCAATAAAAAACCACAATTATTTATTTCAATTCACTTAGCGTTTCTACCTTACATGCATATTTAAATAGAATTTTTGTTTATTTTATATAAAAAATTATGTTACTTTCATAGGATTTTAGTGTATTAAGTTCTTTGGATTTATTTGGAACAGTAGATGGTGTAATTAGGTTACTACTTGTCTATTTTTCTTTACCTTTTCTTAAAAGCCTTGACGTTTTTCTGCTCTTCTGAAGTTATGTGGCTATCGTGTATTGAAGTTAACACGAACTGGGTGCCTGGTTCACTTTAACTAAACTCTCTCATAAATCAACCATCTAGGTGCCAGTCAAGTAAACTGCTCTGATGGCCACAGGAGGTACAGAATAAAATAATCCGTTTATTTAATTTTGTGCTTTCCTAGCCATTTCCTCGCATATAAAGGATGTTGAAAACATTCCTCCTCAGTGTTGAAGAATGGAGAAATATTATTAAAAGATAATCACTAGACAAAAGCAATGTTTTCCATCACCCAGTTGAAAAGAGGATTTTCTCAAAAGATGTGTGTTGCCACAGCATAACAAAGGCTAAACCTGTGTGCATTGACTGGGTATAGTTTAAATAAATACCAATTATAACTTTTTGAATAAGAAGAAAATAACAATGTATCTATTATGTGTCTATTATATGCTGGACACGTCACAACTATTATATCATTTGATCCTACGGAAGACTTATGGCATACCTACTACTATTATATCATTTTTATAGATTGAAGAAATGAAAACTTTACCATGGTAAGTAATTTTCAAGATCATATGTCTATACAGTGATAAGTTTGGGAGCTAACAAAAGGGGAGTTTGTCTGGGAGTCTGCAAACTCCAATTTCTAAGGGAAGAAAACTCACACTCTTGTAGGAGCAGCTTATGGATCTAGGGAGAGAATCACAATGAGGTGTGGGGGGAATGGAATAAAAACGATACCTTGCAAAGGAGAGTACTTTATGTACCCTGAATCCAAAACCAGTCAAAGATGTCACAGAAAAAGAAAACTACAGACCAATATCACTGATGAACATAGATGCAAAAATCCTCAACAATACACTACCAAGCAGACTCCAACAGCACATTAAAAGGATCGTACACCATGATCAAGTGGGGTTTATCTCAGATATGCAAGGATTCTTCAATATATGCAAATCAGTCAATGTGATACACCATGTTAACAGATTGAAGAAGAAAAACCATATGATCATCTCAATAGATGCAGAAAAAGCTTTTCACAATATTCAACACCCATTTATGATAAAAACCCTCTAGAAAGTAGGCATAGAGGGAACCTACCTCTACATAATAAAGGCCATATATGACAAACCCACAGCCAACATCGTTCTCAATGGTGAAAAACTGAAACCATTCCCTCTAAGATTAGGAACAAGACAACGTTACCCACTCTCACTGCTATTATTCAACATAGTTTTGTAAGTTTTAGCCACAGCAATCAGAGAAGAAAAAGAAATAAAAGGAATACAAATAGGAAAAGAAGAAGTAAAACTGTCACTGTTTGCAGATGACATGATACTATGCATAGAGAATCTTAAAGATGGTACCAGAAAACTACTACAGCTAATCAATGAATTTGGTAAACTAGCAGGATACAAAATAAATGCACAGAAATCTCTAACATCCCTATACACTAATGATGAAAAATCCGAAAGAGAAATTAAGGAAACACTCCTACTTACCATTCAACAAAAAGAATAAAATACCTAGGAATAAACCTACCTAAGGAGACAAAAGACCTGTATGCAGAAAACTATAAGACACTGATGAAAGAAATTAAAGACGATACAAACAGATGGAGAGATATACCATGTTCTTGGATTGGAAGAATCAACATTGTGAAAATGACTATACTACCCAAAGCAATCTACAGATTCAATGCAATCCCTATCAAGTTACCAATTGCATTTTTCCCAGCACTAGAACAAAAATTTTCACAATTTGTAGGAAACACAAAAGACCCCGAATAGCCAAAGCAATCTTGAGAAAGAAAAACAGAGCTGGAGCAATCAGGCTCCCGGACTTCAGACTACACTACAAAGCTACAGTAATCAAGACAGTATGGTACTGGCACAAAAACAGATATATAGATCAATGGAACAGGATAGAAAGGCCAGAGATAAACCCATGCACATATGGTCACCTTATCTTTGATAAAGGAGGCAAGAATATACAGTGGAGAAAAGACAGCCTCTTCAATAAGTGGTGCTGGGAAAACTGGACAGCTACATGTAAAAGAATGAAATTAGAACACTTCCTAACACCATACACAAATAAAACTCAAAATGGATTAAAGACCTAAATGTAAGGCCAGACACTATAAAACTCATAGAGGAAAACATAGGCAGAACACTCTATGACATAACTCACAGCAAGATCCTTTTTGACCCACCTCCTAGAGAAACGGAAATAAAAACAAAAATAACAAATGGGACCTAATGAAACTTAAAAGCTTTTGCACAGCAAAGGAAACCATAAACAAGACAAAAAGACAACCCTCAGAATGGGAGAAAATATTTGCAAATGAAGCAACTGACAAAGGATTAATCTCCAAAATATACAAGCAGCTCATGAAGCTCAATATCAAAAAAGCAAACAACCGAATCCAAAAATGGGCAGAAGACCTAAATAGACATTTCTCCAAAGAAGATATACAGATTTCCAACAAACACATGAAAGGATGCTCAACATCACTAATAATTAGAGAAATGCAAATCAAAACTACACTGAGGTATCACCTCATACCAGTCAGAATGGCCATCATCAAAAAATCTACAAACAATAAATGCTGGAGAGGGTGTGGAGGAAAGGGAGCCCTCTTGCATTATTGGTGGGAATGTAAATTGATACAGTTCATTATGGAGAACAGTTTGGAGGTTCCTTAAAAAACTAAAAATAGAACTACCATATGACCCAGCAATCCAAATATTGTGCGTATACCCTGAGAATTCATAAAGAATTCATGAATTCATAATTCATAAAGAGTCATGTCCCACAATGTTCATTGCATCTCTATTTACAATAGCCAGGACATGGAAGCAACCTAAGTATCCATCGACAGATGAATGGATAAAGAAGATGTGGCACATATGTACAGTGGAATATTACTCAGCCATAAAAAGGAACGAAATTGAGTTATTTGTAGTGAGTTGGATGGACCTAGAGACTGACATACAGAGTGAAGTAAGAAAGAGAAAGACAAATACCATATGGTAACACATATATATGGAATGTAAAAAAAGAGAAATATTTCTGAAGAACCTAGGGGCAGGACAGGAATAAAGACATAGGCATAGAGAATGGACTTGAGGACACGGGGAGGGGAAAGGGTAAGCTGGGAAGAAGTGAGAGAGTGGCATGGACATATATACACTACCAAATGTAAAATAGATAGCTAGTGGGAAGCAGCCGCATAGTACAGGGAGATCAGCTCGGTGCTTTGTGTGCACCTAGCGGGGTGGGATAGGGAGGGTGGGAGGGAGACGCATGAGGGAGGAGATATGGGGATATATGTATATATATAGCTGATTCACTTTGTTATACAGTAGAAACTAACACACTACTATAAGGTGATTATACTCCAATAAAGATATTTTAAAAAAAAAAGAGTGAGTGGGGAGTACCAGCTCAGGCAGTTTGTAATGGGAAGACGAGCACTTTATTTTTAAATCCAAATCCACTGGATTGTTTGTGAATAAGAGAGAAAGAAAACAAAGCTATGAATGATAGCTGCCTAAAGTGTGTCTGCATTTCTGACAACTAAGTAGAGATAGGAATACTCAGGTTGAAATTTATAATTGCACCTCTCCTTGGAGGAGATCATGAGCTTATCTTCTTATATAGTGTTACATTTACTACTGATGGAGATAAAATACACAAACTTATAAGCAAAAAATATTTCATCCAACCCATAAATTTGTGCTTTTTATGCTAAAAATATATCACCGTTATTGATAGTCATCCACACTTAAAATGAGTCTTACTTTGGCCTTACACTCTGGGATAACAAATTGGCCACTGGGCCAGATTTGACCCCAAAGAGATCTTTTGTTTGTTCGTTTGTTTCTGGTGTTTTTAAAAGGTGGGGCATGAATGACCCGGTTTTCTGTAGTCCTTATCAGTGTCCATTGTCTCATCCCAGATCTTATCCACACATTGACTTACTAACTGTTGCCCTTTAGTCATTTGATTCTGTGGCAGTTTAGTTACCCAGTGGTTGCTAATTAAAGATCAAAGGGGAAGGATCAGTTTTCTTCAGTAGGGCAAATGGTGCTGCACTATGTTAATTCAATGAGGCCACAATTATTTTGGTTTTGAACATTCACAATGAAGCTAATCATTACCAAAACATCCATTATGTCACTACTTGAAAATAGAAATTATTTACTTTTTCCCCAATCAGGATAGTGGAGCACTGAAGGGGGATACCCATGAGTTTATGTGGATTCCAGATCACAGAGTTGGCCCTAGGTGACAAAACAGCTCTAGTTAGTACTCACGGTCTAATGAAAGAAAACAGAAGCCTAAATAGGTTCTTTCCCTTGCACAAGCAATGGCCCGGGTCTCACCTTTCAATGCCACTGAGTTTATAGGAGTGGTTTCTGGACAGCAACAATCCACCTCCCCAAGCTGCCTGTAACAGATACAAAGGATTTGTGTTCCTATTTCTTTTTAAATAGCACTGACTGCTTTTTCCTATGTTAAATTTATTTCAAAAGTTGATGAAGATTTAATTGTTATTCAAGGTAATTATAAACTTGGCTATAATTATCCTACTTAGAAGAACAATGCATTTAAAAATTTCCTCCTATGAGTTCTCATTGTCTATTCATGACATAGTAAAGTTTTTTTTCTAATTAATTCAAAGAGATACCTTCTGTGTAATTTCCAGAGACAGAAATTTTTAAAAGTTGGCATCAGATTTGGCAAGACTACAGAAGAATTAAAATATCTACCATATTATATAACTTTAAATTTGTCCAACTCTAGTCAAAGCCAAAGACATTTTTGCCCAAAGTCATTGTACCAAACTAATAGCATCAAAACTTTTGATTTCCATAATAGCTATTAATTAAGAAACGTATATTAGAGTAATGGGCTAAGTCTTTTTGATTTAAAATTGGTTTAACTATTTCTTTAAACTGATTTTCTAAATTGTTGGTTGAATATTAATAGAGGTTTAGACTTTTTTTAAACACTTGATACATTTGTAGCTCTTTCCATGATAGTGTATTAAGTCTAATTTAAGATAATTTATGCAAATAAGACTATTCTTTCTTGATATTTATTCTTTATAAAAATTAGGGTTACAGAAATTTTTGTCTTGTCTGCAATGCCAATTAAGAAATTTTAAGGACTATTCATAGGATACATCTTTTTCAAAAGGTGAATCATGATCCAGACTCAAGGATGTGACTTACATCCACATGCATCCAGAGTTTGTGCATCTCACAAATATCTGCAATGTCGTGGAGTGGGTAGAAGGCCCCGAACACTGTGCTGCCAGCTGTGGCAGTGACATAAAAAGGAGTTTGGCCCTGGTGATGACAAAAGCTGCATCATTCTTACAATCTCATGAAGTCCACTCCTATGCTAATATTGTTACTTAACCATTACACTTCTGGACATCAGGAAGCTGGATAACTTTGACTAAGGGCATTAAGTACTTAATAATTTCAAATACTCAAAGGTACCTACAGTAATGGAAAAAGTAGCTTAACCATAAGATGAACTAATACCACTACCTCTGAGTCTCATTTATTGTTATTTCTCTCTGAATTTATTTTCAGAAAATCATACCACAACAATAGAGATGACCAAACCCCTTTATTAGTAAATATCCTGATAACTTTTCTTTTGATAGTTAACAGAAACAAAATTATCAGGAAATACTACAATGTTAATTATTTCACTTCAGTTTTAGAAGAAATTTCCTACATTTAGGGATTATTTTATTTCCTTTAGCAATTATCTTATCAATTGTTTTCCACTAACAAAAGTAGGTGAAGAAAATTAAGATGCATTTGTGTGTTAAATATGGAACTTCAGAACATGCCTTCCTTTTAGCTTGTAATATATTTTTCTCTAACTCAGCTGGAATCATCTTTCCCCTTAAAAATGCAAATACACATTGATTTCTTATGAGTGAATAAACAAACCAATTCTATCAATTAGAAGAATACATAATATTCAAGATTAAAAAATTAGTTTTTATTGTCTCCCAAAGGTATTTATAGGTGTAAAAACAGCTATTAAGTAAATGTTTAGTTCTCTAAAACCAATGTTAAATATCATGTTATTTGAGTTAAAGAACGCTTAGTTTACTATTCAATCATCTTAAAATCAGCATTACTTACAAATCAGAAGATTCTGATTTTTCTAAGAAAGATACACATTATTCTTTTCTTTCTTTCCTTTCTTTCTTTCCTTTCTTTCTTTCTCTCTCTCTCTCTCTTTCCCTTTCTTTCTTTCTTTCTTTCTTTCTTTCTTTCTTTCTTTCTTTCTTTCTTTCTTTCCTTTCTTTCTTTCTTTCTTTCTTTCTTTCTTTCTTTCTTTCTTTCTTTCTTTCTTTCTTTCTTTCTTTCTTTCTTTCTTCTTTCTTTCTTTCTTTCTTTCTTTCTTTCTTTCTTTCTTCTACCTAATTATTAACCTTTAATTATAAAGACTTCTTAGTATCAAGGTAGAAAAATCAAGTATCCAAATTGGGGGAGTGGGGGAAGAACATGGCACAAATTCAGGTGGCCTCACATTTCTTCACAGAGAATTTCTGGGAAAAAAAACCCAAAAGCCAATATTTTCCTACTCCATCCAGTTTTCAGACTAAAATCCTGTCTATTGATGATTCACAAGAAGCATTTCTCTTAAAGTCAGGAATACGATAAGGATACTCACTACCATCAATATTATAGTATTTTTTCTGAAGAAATACCTATTAGCTAGCTAGATGATTATAATGATGATGATAGATAGATAGAAAAGAAGAGGAGAAAAAAAACCTAATTTGAGTACATATGGTTGTATACCTGGCATTCCTAACATTGTTTATTGAAAAACTCTTGAAAATGATAAGAATGTTGAGCAAATGGGTGGTTACAACAGTAAATTAGGTTCCTATTTTTTTAACTAATTGTTCTGAATAAACATAGAACATATCCTATTCATAGCAGTAAAAAAGATATAAAGTATCTGGGGGAGGGATTCTCAGGAAATGTTCAGGATTTATATAAAGAAAACCAAACGACTTGAGATAAGTATTGAATTATAAACTTATAAAACATATTTGCAAAATATTTTATATTTATATATTTTATATTCCAAAACTTTTCAATATATAAATATTTTTTACAAGCCAATAAATAATAAACCACCAATAAAATATGGGCAAAGAACATGAACAGATCATGGTAATACACAATTGGCTGGTCCATATATTGGATATACATTGTCCCAAATAACTAAACGTCATCTTTGTCTATCAGAAGTTTCAAGTATAGAAGTATTGATAATATTCAGGCTTCACAAGGTAGATAAGAGTATCAATTAACTGAAAAATGTTTGAAGGGCAAATAAAAATCTTTATGAAATTGTAAGTGCAGACATTCTTTGAACCAATAATTCAACTTCTAGAGATTCACGTGAGAAATATTCAGACACAGACACTCAAATATATTTATATAATTATATTCATTTAAGCATTGTTCTTAAATACTAAAATCTAGGTGAAAACCCTTTCAAATAAGATTTGTGAAATTATGTTACATTTATAAAATGGAAAACTCCGAAGTAATTAAAAAAGAATAAGGAAGGTCTGTATAAATTCATGGGCTAAGATTCCTAAGATATATTCTAAAGCCAAAAAAATTAAAAGAATAAGTTGCAGATTACAACACAGAATTTGATATGCATAAATGTATAAATACATTTGATATGCATCAAAATGATCTTCCAGAATATATGTATTTGTAATATAGTTTATTTATGAAAAGTAGGATTCAAGACAAATGGAAATATATTTTCACTCTGTAGATTTCTAATGCAGTTGAATTTTTCATCTCCAAACATCATTATATTGCTAACTGGATCTACTTAAAACTAGGAACGGATATGTGACAGTCTCACTGATTTAGGACTATACTTAGTAAAGAAGTCTTAACCGTAGGATAGGATACCTTTGGTGCTTGTTTCATAATTACTTCTAGTTAAAATTATTGAAACTAATATGGAAGAGTATTCTTGCTTAAAATTGGGATAAGAGAAGAATGGGATTTTAATCTTCATACCAAGCATGATAATAAAAAATTTTGAGAATGTATTAAGGAACATACCTTTCATCACATTTTACTTCAATTACGTTATCAGTTCCCATACCAAGGATTGCTGCAGCTTTTTTTACTGAATAATGACCCTTGGGCAAAAATGAAAACAAGAAAGGTATTAATTCTCCCTCCTTAAATCATCACTTACACTAGTGCATCACTCACACTAGGGCTTATACGCATAGCTTTGCATGGGTTTGTGCATGGAGATATATATATATATATATATATACACATGCAAGTAGAGTTCTCAAGGCATAGTTCCAGACCCTTATCATGACATTTGTTGAGATGAAGAAGGTTGTAGTACCTCTTTCTAGGAGGTACTGTCACAGAACAGGACTCTTTAAATGCAGGAGTTTGAATATTCTCATTCTCTGTATACACATGAATCGTGTCATTTATAAATTTAGTGACAATATCCTCCAGGTAAATCCTTACATGTTATGGACAGGTTTAAGTCTTGAATTTCCAATTTTTTTTTAAAGAGTGAGGCCTGAAGAAATGAATCAATTCTTCTTCTGCTTGCAGTTTTTAATTTTGACTTTGACATCAACTTTGATTTCTTGCCTTCTAGGTGACTACTATCTCCTTGTATCATTTGCATAATGTAAACAGTATCAGTAAGATGGAGGTGACAGCTCAAAGATAAATTTGGCCTGGGTTATTTTTAGCTGCCCGGAAAAGACCAGATATATGAGAGAAACAAGTAGAGAAATTTAAAACCCTAACCATATTTTCATTTCAATGGAGAATGCATAGATGAAATAGGAAATGTTTTTTTTTAATCTGCATTGTGGAATTTCAGCTTATTTGCTCATTATATTTAAAAAGTATATGTGAAATGATGAAAATGACATTTGTAAACAAGCATCTTCAATTGTATTAAGTTCTATAGTAAATTACATTAAATATGCAGCAGTGGTCTCTAATGTGATAATATACATTTATATAATGCCAATTTGAGTTTGGCAAAGGAAAGACATTGCAAACATGGGGACATTTTAAAGAAAACCCTGTGTTTCCAAGTACTTTTAGATAGAATTCTCAAGCTGGGACTACAATTACACTTTACGATTATAAATGTTACCATGGTAGAAAAGAAAAAAGTGATCGGATTTATTAGAGGGATGAATTGATTTTTTAAAAATATGTATTGTTACTAGGCACAGGGTTGGAACATTAAAACTAAAAGAGACCTCAATGGATATATTGTCAGTATCAGAAACATTTGGCTGAGGACCTATAAAAATAAAGCTTTCTTGTCAACTGACTCTTACAGTCCTAACTGGAAAAAGAAAACATTAAACACATTCTCGTTCTTTTCATTCAACTTTAAAGTGAACCATTATATCTTTGAATTTTCTATTTCTTGCTTTTTTTTTTGGTAAAGGTAGCAAAATGTTTTATATTTATAATCACATTTTTTTCTGTTAGTTTCTCCTATGTTGAAATAAAATTTTAATACTGACTTATCTGTATTGCTAATCTATAGAGTCTATACCAACTGGAAAGTTGTTTTTCCCCTTTCCAATATTAATCCATAGATCCAGACAGAGATTACTGAATATATTTAATGGAAAAATGAAGCTAATATTCTCAGTCTTTCAATTACTTTATCAGTGTATCTTAGAAGACTCTTAAAAGTTGGAAAAATCTAAACTTGATACTTACTTGTTCAGAAACAAACAATACAATGCATGGAAGTGCTGTCATGCCTTTTGTTTTTATCTCTGGATATTGCTTATAACGAGCTACTAATATACCATAGAGATTTGATATACTCCCACCTATGGAAGAGAAATCGTGACTGTTAATCTAGTTTCAAACATCAGAAATGTTGATTGAAATCATGACAATTTGAGAGTTTTCTGAAACTAAAATTGTGCCAAATTACTGATGTCATTTTTAAAATAGCCTTCCTTGAAAGTGTTAAGAGAAAGCTCAAACAACACAATTCACAACTTTAAGATTTCTAAAAACTTTCTTTATAATTATAAGCAACACAACGGCTTATGAACATTTCTCTCTCGAAAACAGTCATATTAGTTGAAATATATTTTGAGTGTCTCCTGATATTTCTTTTCGCTCATAAACATTTTTCTTACCAGGTGAAAACATTCCATCTGCTTCTGTTTCTCTCCAGCCAATAATTTCACACATTTTCTTACGAAGAATTGTTTCCATGACAGTAAATACTAGAGCTATTTCATAGGTAAACCTATAATATAGAAATACCACTGTGAATTATATTACATGGAAGAGGATAAATAAAATCATGTGCTAGATAAGATTCTACACATTTTTGTATGCTGTAATAGGCTGTGCAAGAAATGGTTAAATTTTATATGTTCTGAATGGTCCCTTCCAGATCTAGAGTGCGTTAGTTCTACAAAGGAAGTATCAAGGTTTCCATGGTTTTGTGTGGTAGCTGGGAATTTCATTTTCCACCAAAAGGAATTTGAAAGTAGCTCCATCCCCTCAGCACACACACAACACTGTTTGGGACAGAAAATGCCCAGTTATCAAGAAAATATTTACACATTTCCTAGGGGACAAGTTAGAAAGACAGATATCTAGAGCTACAGACAATATTTTGCAGAACCTGAAAGAGTCTTTTCTAAAAACTGATTGATAAACGTTTTTCACCTAAAGACTGTACTGTGAGCAAACACACCCCAAAAAAAGGCTAAATACGATTATGTTTTCAATAACAGCTTGAAGCAAGTAAACGTTACAGGAGCCACATGGGCCCCATGGAAAAGAATTCAGAGAGCACTGTTACGGGCACTCTCCTCTGAGTCTCCCTGTGAAATTAGCTCCAGAGAAAGAAGCTGGGATTTAAAAGAAGGCTCTAAGCTTTTCTCTATATGTGTCCTATGCAATAAACAGTGATGTATGTGCAGTGAGCTCTGAAATCAAAAAGTGGTTTCAGTTATTCTCAAGAAATCCTTTTATTTGTCCTCAAAAAATTGTAAAGACCTCTCTAAGTGTAATTATATATGATGCCGGTATCAGGCACCACGTATGTGCCACTTCAGATGTCCTCAGCTTTCTCTGTCTCTAAGGCCTTTGGATGTTATTCAGGCCCAGCCACCACTGTGACCACTTTCACTCAGACTCACCCACAACCCAATGGAGAGTTGCCTCCCACCCACACTTGCAGTCTCTGACCTTCAGCCCCAGGGTCTTCCTTTTGCCCTTAGTATCACAAGTCATGGAATCAGCTGGTAGTCCCAAGTATGTGTGGGGAACTTAACATCCCATCGTGCAGTCCCCTGGCTGTAAGAGACCTGGTTGAGAATAAATTTCTTCCCCTTGCTCTCTCCAGAGGGACTGATCTTAGAAGCAGTCACTTACAGGGGGGCATACATCCCAGGAGCTCATGCACTCACTTCTGCTTATACTAAGTGGTAGCCAGGTCTAAAATGCCCCTCATGTTACCCTCTGCCCTGTCCTGACTCCCTTCATTTCCCCCAATCCTGCTCTTCTGCAGGGCATGCCCTAATAAAGTGTTAATCTATAAACTCTGGCCCCGGGCTCTGCACAAAAACACAGACTAAGAAAATCCATTACCTATTAGAATTAGGCTTCTAGTTCCAAGAAGAACAAAGTTTACATAGCAAGCCTACGGCTGTCCATTTCAATGAGGCTCATTTCTGCCAGTGTTCTGTCAATTTCAGCTTCTACACGCATTACATTTTTGATCCTATTTCAATTCCATGGAGTAGACATTATTATTTTCAGACAACAGGGACCCATTAAATGGTAGAATTAGGACTTAAATTTGGTTCTCTTTAATTCCATCTCGCATGCTTTTCCATTATCTCAGATTATGGTAGGAGATATCCATTCATTAAAATGAGAAAAATTCAAAGGTAAAGAACCCTCTCTTATATCCTTTATCTTTGCATCTTCCATGTATTCTTTCCACTATTTCTCTGTTTAAACCAAGAATCTATATTTTCTTCACACAGAGAATGATTAAGTTTCATAACAATGGGATTCCAAATAACGAAGCAAGATTTATATAATGATTTTTGTGTAATAATTTATATAACATATAAAATGCATCATATAGTCTCAAAAGATATAGGTTTTTTAAAGTATTACTCTATGCATGTTTAAATAAAGGGCCATAATCAAGCAATAAAAATTAAAACTAGCAGTAAACTGTGCAGGTTATTTTTACATGCATTTCACATCTATAAATCCCTGTGCATCATTAAAAGCCCAATGACAACTACACAGTTAAAATAAACCACAGTTTTCCCACATAGCAAAGCAGTCACTTCTCATAAATGTTTAGTTCTTGGTTTTAAAGTTTAAATTTCTACCACCTATCTCTTTTGATTGCTAGTTAAATTATATTAACATCTGACACAGACTGATCCTTTCAATTTCATATCCAATCATTTCCCTATCCCTTTAACCTTGAAATATATTGCCCTAAAATTAATTTTACTTCAAAACGTTGCAGCAGTGTATCTAATTTTCGTATAACTGTAAGTTTTGCTGTGGCAAAGTTCAAAATTTTTAAGGAATCACATTGGAGTTCAATTTAACTTTCCCTTAATAGTTTACTTTCTTCACCTTCGAGCAGACTGAAGTTCTAATTTATATTCAGGAAACTTTTCACATACTTGTCTGTGTCTTTTTTCCACTATGTGCTCTGGGCTGTTTTGGGTAGTGTTGAAATGATTCCAATCCTGGAGCTGGACTCCCAGTCTGCACACTAATAACTCAGACTAAAAAACTGAACTTTACTACTTACCAGGAAATTCAGATCCTGAGATTTTCTAGAGAGAAACTGTCCAGAGGACCAGTCAAAATGTCACCCAGGGAACAGGAACCATCTTCTTTGCATTTCTCTCGGAGTATCAACTATTTGTTTCTGATATAGCAAACATCCTATCCAGCAAAATGTAACTTCCACAACTGACATTTTCACTCTTGCTTATGTGTCTAATAGTCTCACATTCCTTAGACCCAGAAGGATACTCACATGTTGGTATTTGCAGTGCCTGTCAACCATTCCCCTGCAAGTCCAATCACATCTAGCCCACTGGAGAGCTGCTTAAAATAGCGTGGATGTCCTAGAAAAAAAGACAAAATTGCAAATGAGTCAAAGTAAAAAACACAAGGCTAAAAAGTAGTTAAATTTTATAGCAGTTTCTCAGTGAACAGGTATTATGGATCAAGCACACTTTAATTATTTCATTCAGTAAATATTCCTGAGCAGTTATCATATGCAGGGACAATGCTGGGTATTGGCATCCGGTGGGCATACAAGGCGGACGTAGCCGCTGCCATGGGGATCTCACTGACCGGTGGAAGAAAAAGACAATAATCAAATAATGACACCAAGGTGTTTAATTACAGTAAAAATCACTACAAAGGAAAGGATCAGGGTGTTCTAAGACCATTCCTAGGGGATCCACGGCAGTCAGGGGAGCAGGAGAGGCAACCTCCAGAGAAGACTTCTCGGAGGAAGTGGTCTTTCAGGGACAATCTAGTTTGTTTCCAGACAGTGGAGGAGGGTTGTTATGAGTACAAGGAGCAGCTGTGAGAGGCACGGAGCTGAGAAAGGGCTTGAATGCCAGAGCGAGGAGCCCGCCTAAAGCAGACCCAGCATGGGGTGTGTCAAGCTACCGCAGTGAATGGGGGAGGAGCCACCTAAAAGATGAAACAAGTTTCCCTCCAAAGTTCCTTATACATGTTTTGGTTAAAACATCAAGTCCCGGGTTTCCCTGGTGGCGCAGTGGTTGGGAATCTGCCTGCCGATGCAGGGGACATGGGTTCGAGCCCTGGTCTGGGAAGATCCCACATGCCACGGAGCAACTAAGCCCGTGCATCACAACTACTGAGCCTGCGCGTCTGGAGCCTGTGCTCCGCAACAAGAGAGGCCGCGACAGTGAGAGGCCCGCGCACCGCGATGAAGAGTGGCCCCCGCTTGCCGCAACTGGAGAAAGCCCTTGCACAGAAACGAAGACCCAACACAGCCAAAAATAAATAAATAAATAAATAAATTTAGAAAACAACATCAAGTCCCTAGAGATTATCATACTAAGCAAAGTAACTCAGAGAAAGAAAGGCAAATACCATATGATATCACTTATCTGTGGAATCTAAAATATGACACAAATGAACTTATCTACGAAACAGAAACAGACTCACAGACATGGAGAACAGACTTGTGGTTGCCAAGGGGGAGGGGAGAGGGGTGAGGGGGGTGGGGGGAGGGGTGGGGGAGGGATGGAGTGGGAGTTTGGGATTAGCAGATGCCAACTATTATATATAGAATGGATAAACAACAAGGACCTACTGTATAGCACCAAAAACTATATCCAACATCCTGTAATAAACCATAATGGAAAATAATTTTTAAAAAGCACCAAAAAAAAATAATTTCAACTAGGTTCTGAAGAACATAGGGGCAGGACAGGAATAAAGATGCAGATGTAGAGAATGGACTTGACACGGCGAGGGGGAAGGGTAAGCTGGGACGAATTGAGAGAGTGGCATGGACATATATACACTACCAAATGTAAAACAGATAGCTAGTGGGAAGCAGCCGCATAGCACAGGGAGATCAGCTCGGTGCTTTGTGTCCACCTAGAGGGGTGGGATAGGGAGGGTGGGAGGGAGACGCAAGTGGGAGAGGATATGGGGATATATGTATACATATAGCTGACTCACTTTGTTATACAGCAGAAACTAACACCATTGTAAAGCCATTATACTCCAATAAAGATGTGAAAAAAAATAAAAAATAAAAATAAAAAAAGCACCAAAAAAAGATAAGTAATTTCAACTATGAAAAAAACCAGGTCCCTCTTATAATGATTTTTTGAAATTTTATATTAAGAAAGGATCACCAAACATTAATTGTCAAACTGAATAATCTATATTCAACTCAGTTTAAATTAATCTTCCCCTCCTTAGCTCCAAAATGGATTGTTCTTTGCACTGGTTTTACACTATATCTTAAAGATGATGTGCATGATAGCTCTTTTTGAATCTTTTTTTTGCCTCTAGAGCCTGTTCAAATATCGTTTGCTCCTGGAAGTATCATTGCTTTGAGATTAAGAATCAAGTTACAATGATGTTAATTTAATCAGAAAACACTTTCTAAAATGTAGGCTGTATATATAAATTATACATATATCTAGTTTTAGCACTCTATGTTTTACTGATGTACAGAGATAATAAATTAAGCATCAATAATGAATATGATCAAATAAAACAAAAAAATGAAAAAGGTAAATAAAAATTTTATGTTATTTTCCATTGAGATATAACTCTCCAAACCAAAATCATTTTGTTTATTTTTCTCTGTTAATTAATAAGCAATTCATATGACAATACCAATTTAAAATAAACCAGACAAATGTTTTAAATAAAAATGAATAAAATTGGAGTATTTTTCAACACAAATGTAAACTCAAAGCTATTCATTCAGTTCAGTTCAGGCACACAAATTTGAAAATCACCTGTTTTAACACCATATTTTAAGGTGTCTGTGCAATAACCAAGCAACTGCTCCAGAGACTCAGGATGGTCAGACAGCTATTAAGTCAAACCCATCCAAACCTTCAAGAAGTTGATGAGGATGATGGAAGTCCAATGTTTTACTCTTAACATCAAAAGTTTTCTCGATGTAGTGCAGAAGAATATTTACCACTTGTAGCAGAAAACATTTTGTTAAATCTTTGCCATTCTTGGATGGCAACAAATCTAGAGAAAAAAAAAGAGAGATAAACAGCAGGGTCAGTAACTAAAGAGCCAAAGAAAATCACCATGAGATTGAGTTTTGATCATTAAATATTAAAGATATTAAAAGGCCATGTCAAATAGCAAATGAAGTAGCATTTGTCGGAATCCAACAAATAATCTTCATTCAAAGTCCCACTGGATAACAGTTTTCACCAAAAAATAGACCATTTTAGATTAACATCATTGGACAGAAGAATTGTCCCTTCAAGTTCTCCTAGATGGACCTTATTTGTCTTGTCAAAAACTGAGCTGGTGGGCTTCCCTGGTGGCGCAGTGGTTGAGAGTCTGCCTGCCGATGCAGGGAACACGGGTTCGAGCCCTGGTCTGGGAGGATCCCACATGCTGCAGAGCAACTGGGCCCGTGAGCCACAACTACTGAGCCTGCGCGTTTGGAGCCTGTGCTCTGCAACAAGAGAGGCCACGATAGTGAGAGGCCCGCGCACCGCGATGAGGAGTGGCCCCCGCTTGCCACAACTAGAGAAAGCCCTCGCACAGAAACGAAGACCCAACACAGCCAAAAGTAAATAAATAAATTTATTAAAAAAAAAAAAAAAACTGAGCTGGTAAGTGTACTTTTAAAAGTAAGTTAAAGCATCAGATCTTAAGGAAATCATAATTGCTTCAATAAATATATAGATGACATAGAATTTTGTAAAAAGAAAACAAACAACATTTGTTAATGGCATCCATACCTGAAGCATAAGCATTTGATAAATTAGTCATTAAATTCTCAGTGTGAGCTTCTTTTTTCACATCTTTGTCAGCTGATTGAAAAGGATGAACAGATTTTTTTCTCATCTGTTTCCTAAGTTGAGAAAGAAAGTTATTTGTGATTATTAAAACATGCTGATAATATGTATTTACTGCTTTTGTATGTAATCAAATGTATGCCTCCAAAAAATTCATAACATTTGAAATTTTTATTTACACATGATCTTTGGTGGATAGGTGTAAACTGGAGAGAAGCATTAGTTCTACTGAAGTTCTGTAAAGCTCTTTTATAACCACATAGAGGGCAAATGATACAATTCTTACTTGTTAGTTTCATATCAGTTTAGTGTAGAGGATTAGTAATTAAGACCTATCATGTTTAACTATAAATAACAATGCCTACTATATAAGATCCTGAAGTGCCTTGCATACATATTAGCATTTAACTATAAATTCTACTACATACTAATAGTCCTAAGTGCTGTACACACATTTTAATCCTTATAAAGACATTTTTCCCAGTATGCAGATAAACAGATTTAAAGAAGTTAAGAAATAATAATAATTAACACTTGTTGAGCACATACTATGGCCCAGGAACTGTTCTAAGTATCTCACATGTATTATTCTATTCAATCCTTATAACATAGGCTTATGATATAGATAACTATTATTATTAACAAAGATAGCTTTATATATGGTGGAACTAGAATTTATAGACAGGTATTTGCATCGAAACTCCATTAAGTTATCTATCCTCCCATGTCCTCTTCATTGGCAGACGGATTCTTAACCACTGCGCCACCAGGGAAGCCCTGTCATTCATATTTCTACATTTTATTTGTTGACACATGTAATTTATATTCTTTCCTCAAAAGTTCTCACATTTTCTCGAAGCCTACATTGTGAAAAATGATTTTAGAATTGGGACTAATAGGGACAAATAATTCCAAGTTGAATTTCACAGGTTTTAGTGTAACCTGGCCTGAACCAGATCTATAATATCTGTGCTAATTGACTGACAGCAGCTTTAGAAAATCAAGGCAACTCTCAAGTTTTCCTAGTTACGTAAGCCCGAAAACAGCCAAGTAGTATCCAGTTTATACAAATAGTTGTTATAATGAGACAACTTAGTTCAATAACCAAATGAAATACATATGTAGTAGTTGATAATTAAACCAACCAGTTTTCTTGGTATTTTAGGAACTAAGGATTTGAAGGATATATCAGGTCATATAACCTGGAATTAATCAGTCCCTCCCAGCCTAGCCAAATCACCAAACTTGAGGGTACTATGAAAATTGCAAACAAGAAATGGAAGAAAAATTAAAATGGCTATTAGGCAAATGAAAAAATTATCAATCTCAAAAGTAATCATGGAATATCATACAATACATGACTTTAATAAATTCTTAAAATGTTAATACTGGTAAATTAATAGATAATTAATGCATTAATAATATTTTAATAATAAAATTATAACATTTTGCCCATTGGATTGAACAAAAAGTAGAATTTACTTACTTAAAATAGTAGTCCTAAAAAAAGTCTAACAACACTTAAAAGCAAGACTTGATAAAGTTGACCCAAAAGTAAGTTAACTACCTACCAAAACAAAACTCAACACACTGAAGGATGACAACATCTATAAACAAAATAACATAAAATTCACAATGTCCTGATTACAATAAACATAATAAAATATGCAGAGAAGCAAAAAAAAAAAAAAAAAAAATGTAACCCACTACCAGGAGAAAAATCAGTAAATAGAAACTGAATCAGGAATGACAGAGATAATGGAATAAACAGATGAGGACTTTAAAAACATCTACTAAAATAAATATATGCAAGGATTTTTTTAAAAAAATAATAATAAAAAGAGAAATGGAAACAATAAAACTAAACTAAATAGAACTTCTAGGGCTGAAAAATAAAATATCTGAGATTAAAAGTTCCCTATAATGGCCTAATAGAAGATTGGAGGTTATAGGGGGAAAAAAACCCCAAAACTAACAAATTTAAAGTAAAGGCAATAGAAACTATGCAAACTGAAGTTACAGAGATAAAAAATGCTGAAAAAATATGATCAGAACCTAGCCATACATGCAACAAAATAATGAAATTGAATACATCCTTAATAGGGGTTCCAGAAGGAAAGGAGCAGCAGAAAAATATTTGAAAAAATCATGGCTAAAAATATTTCCAAATTTGATGAAAACTACAGATCCCAGAAAGCTCAACAAATCCCAAGGTGAGTAAACAGAAAGAAAACTACACCAGGACACATGTATCAAAATTCTGAAAGCTATTATTTTTAAAAATTATAGCAACTAGAAAGAAAGATGCATGAATTACAGGGGACTAAACAATAATGATGGAGAACTTCTCATAAGAAACAATGTAAGTCAGAAGGCAATGAAAAAGCTTCTTTAAAGTACTGAAAGAAAACGAACACTGAAAACTAGAATTCAATGTCACAAACAAAAGTGAATTTGTTGACAGCACTACAAAATGCATTAAAGGACGTCCTTCAGGTTAAATAAAAATGATAAAAAGATATTTTAAAAACTTGACTCTACACAAAGGAATGAAGAATATTGGAAATAATAAATGTATGGGTAAAGTTATCAGGTTATTTATCTTATTTTAAAATATTTTAAAAAACCATTTGTCTTGTAAAGCAAAAAAAAAAAAAAGATAAGGACATAAGGGCAAGGACTGCCTGTTGGATTTGGCAGTATAGTGCATATTGGCTGTGATTGCTAAAATGTTGTAATGAAATATTAACAACAGGAACCAGTCTGTAGTGGGTTGACAAAGAAATGCTAGTACTATTTTTATTTTGGAAAATAGAATTATTTTTTTATAAAAACCATGTTATTTATGTTAATATATATAATAGTTTTATAATCGTTGCTTTTAAATAAATTGATAAATATTTCTTAATTTATTAATTTTAATTGATACTTCTAATATAACCAAATTATTAGATATAACCCACATAAAACAAATTCTTTGAGGTTTTCAATAATTTTTAAGAATGTAAAGGGATCCTGAGACCAAAAATTTTAGAACTCTTGCTTTATAAGATGCTGCCTTCATAAACATTGATGTAGATACAAAATTATTCCGAGGTAGAAAATAGGATTTCCAATGGTATTGTCTTATTTAAAAGGAGGCAATAAGTTAAATTTTTTTTTCCTCATGAAGATTTATTATTCATTCTTTAATGATGGACAGGTATGACAACTATGCCTAGTGTTTGCATTTGAATCTCAAATGATCATTACTGAATACAAAGAGGAAAAAAATAACACCTGGATATAAAATAAACCAATAACACAAATTGGCTCATGAATATTTATTTGCACATTAATTCATCTATAGATAAAACAAATGAATAAACTCATGAATATTCCCTGAATTATTTATCTATGGGATCTTTTGTAGAAGATGTATTATGCAAAAATTTTGCTCCTTACATAAATGACATTTGAATAGTTAAAAAAATGCTCTCCCATTATAATCACTGGACACTACCATGCTAATAAAAGCAAAGATGAAAAATGGGGATTTACATAATTGAACACCATTTGAAAATGAGATATTAGCTTGATTCTTGTTTACACATTAGAAAGCTTTAAAACTGTCAGAGATGGTGATGATTAACCAGAAAAGAGCAGAGGATAGTACATTATCTCTCATCTCTCTAGTTTGTAATGGGAATCAGGATGGAGTTCTATTCATCTATTAATTCTCATTCACTTAGCCTCCAGTGTGATCTATATATACAAGATGATAGGACCTTGTGTATATGTCCAAAATATGTTTATTTCCTTGTGAGAGTTTACTTGAGTTAATCACTGATTAAGTTTATCTGTTTTGCTATTAACTCAGTTTTGCCTGCCTTCCCCAAATTTCCTTTATTATTTGAAGTTCTACTTATTCTTACAGGACTCCCCTTAGTCTTTCTCAATACCATAAAATGAAAATAGTTTTCTGTTTCCTTATTATCAATATAGAATATTTTAAGTTTTATTCTGGGTTTTTACCTTAGAGTGTTTATTATGTATCTTGCAATGTAATTACTTTTATACATTCTACTTCACTGACTACATTATCAGTTCCTTGAAGTAACTAGCATCTTGTCTTTCTCACCTTTGTTTATGATGATCTGGTGCAAAACTGAGAACTTAGTAGATGGCTATTTTGTGTTAATGAAGTTAATTAAACAACCTCAGCAAGTTCTAGCAGCTTAGTCCAAATCTCCTGGTGTGAGGACCAAAAAATAAATTTTATCCAAGGAAATAAAGCATCAAGATAATAAAGATATCAAGATACAAGATAATAAAGCATTTTTATATTTTGTATTATTATTGCATAGGAATTTAAGAATACCTTATTTCTTACTATAAAAGAAAAAATATAAAATGTATGTTCTTAAATCTTGGGATAAATGCTAAATATAGTCTCTTTTTTTCTCTAAATTATATCAAGTGCTAATTACTAAATATTAGGTTATATGAAGAGATAAACTGTTCGAGATGTGACCTAGAATTGAGGCATCTATAGTATCTACGACAACAAGGTTCCACTTTTGGGGGGTCAATTTTTAATCATATCTTTGCCTCATTCATCTTCTAAGTTGCCAACAAGATCTCAAAAGCCTCCTAACTGAATTTATTCTCTGTAATTATGTTTTCTTCTAATTCTACAGACCACAGCCAGGTGAGTTACATTCATTTAGTGATTTATTCAAAGGACATTTATTGACTATAATGTGTCTGTAGGGGAGGAAAAATAATTTTCTGTCCACTCTTCTAGTTTCTTGGCTGAGACCCACCTGTAATAAAGATATATTAACAGGAGAAAAACAAAAATAAGTTTAATAACATGTCTACCTCCTGTATACATGAGAGTTACTCAGGAAAAACTTTGTAACTCCCTAAAATGGCCCAAGCCACCGCCTTAAATACCATCTTTAGCTAAAGACAAAAGAAGATGTTGGGGGTTTGGGGGAGACCAGTTATGGAAGGTTATCAGGAAAAACAAGGGTATGATTGTTATGCAGATTTACACCATTGCCTTCTCCAATGATGAGTTTCTAGAGATTTAGTCATCTTCCTTTTCCAGTTACAGAGAGGGAGGCATCAGAGAGCTCTGATCATGAAATTGCTTCCAATCTACTACCATGATTATTACTATGACTATTCCTTTGCAACCAAAAAAATATGTTTTTGTTTTTGTTTTTGCCATTTCTCATCCTACTATCATTCTTCTGCCTCATCATTCACATCCTCTCATTGGAAATATTTCCTACTCTGATACTATCCTGTTGACAAACTTCCTGTGTAAATTCTCACTTTCACAGAAAGCAGCAAATGGTGTTTCAGAGGAAAAACAACCTTGGATTTTATTCAAAGTGGAACAGTTATTTTCTTCCTGACAAACTATAGACTTGCAAAAACAGAGTGATTTACCTTTTGATTTTTCAAAACCTTGAAGTAAATAACATAAAATATGTAGGATTCCTTGCTGCTACTAGAAACCATAAACAACTTTCATCAATGAAATGGTGAAATGTACATTTACACTGATTTTCTCTTGATTACCCTACCTCATGCAATCGTCTAACCTAGAATTTCCACATACTGCTTTTAGATTAATTATAGTTTTTGGTTGCCAGCCAAGTTTAATTATGAAACATACAGAAGTGATTGTAATAAATACTATTTAAGGGATTGTGCTGTAAATAAATTAGTGACCATTTCTTTCTTATAATTAGGAGAGAGATTTCCATACATAGGGTAGTATTTTATATACACATAGGATAAAATTGTAATTTATTCTGCCAGAAAACTCATCAGTTTGATTTTATTTTAGATTAAGTCCCACCAGTCTGGTGTAGTGTCCCAACAATTTTCCTTTTCTTCTATGTTTAATTCTTCAAAACTGAATTATCTTAAGGATTTTTTTAAACCTTAAATGACCACATAAGGATTAGTTGTTTCTTTCTGGAGAAAAATCATGGGGAAAAAAAAATTTCCCTATTCAGAGCAGATGCAAATTATGTTTAAACAGTTAAACATTTCTCTGTGTGTCTTTGTTCATATTATTCCGTTTGCCTGGAATACTTTCCCTTTTTCATACCTAGCCAATTTATACTTCAAAATCAGTTCTAATCTTATCATATTTATGAAGATTCCTTACTTCTCCTAGAGTTACTTATACCTTACCTACTTCTCCCAAGAGGCATTTGAACCACTATAGTCATATAATTGATTGAGTCATAGCAACCAATAAGTACAAACCAAGTACAAACCAATATCTTCAACTAGAATGTGATCTTTTCAGGGTTAGGAATGGTGCTTACTTTATTCTGTATTTCTGGCCTTTAGCATTTGCCTAGGACGTAATTTGCATTCAATTAAGACTTTTCAAATGAACAAAAAAATTATTTCATCCTCAGAACTGAATCTCTGAGAGTAAGAATCGCTTCCCTTCAAATACGCTGTGAGGAGGATCCCTAGTCATCCTCTTTTTATTGAGATGAGTTTTACCTGGCTTTCTCCATCTAACCCAAAACAAATTTCCCCTCTGCCCAAACTGGTCACCATAATGCAAATGTGAATGAGTCCAGCTGATCCGAACCCAAATCCTAATTCACTGTTTAAAGTTAACACTGGCCCTCAAAAGTTACTTAACTCTGAGTCTCCATTCCACCTATGTGCATCTCAGCAGTCAAGTTTGCAGTATCCTTGCATCCAGGGAAGGCTGAAGAAAGGTGACTGAGAAAGGGATTTGAAAGAAGGTGGAAAATGTAAGAGTGAAACTCTTTGAGATAAAGACTCTGAATGAGCATAAGCATGTACGATTTATTTAACTCCATTTTCTAAATCATCGAATCGTTGTTTTTTTGTTTTTTTTTTCATCATAGGACAGCAGTAGCAGGAGTGGAGCTACAAAATCAGGAGGTTGAAGGAGGACCCATATTTCATGACAGACTTCTGTGAATTTACTTCGCATGAGCAGTAGCCGTGGTGAGCAAGCAGTAAATGTGGTCGAAGTGATGAATCATCAGTGTGATTTTTGCATCACATGACACCCTAGCTGTAGTTTTGGAGAATAAAAAAAAAATGTTTGGAGGAATGTGTCACTTGACACTTTGATAAATTCACCTGTTAATTTTCTTGCTTTAAAGGTATGAATTTTAATAATTGTGCAGTACTAACTTACAATATAGGGAGATGAAAAACATTGTAAACTACATGAAGCAAACTTAAAATCAACATTTATAACTCAGTCATAGCTACAGTCACTCTCTTTAGTTCTCCTTTTATTTACTTTGATGCCATTGTAGGTGAGATGTACTCCCCCACCCCAAACCCACCACTGTTTTCTTTTCCAGATATTTCTCCAAAAATTATCTTTCTGCCCTCCACTTCTAGGTGCACTCTGCAATCTTTTCATCCTTCGCAACAAACAATCCTCATTATTAGTCCTGGACATTTTAACCCTCGGTTCTGTTCCTTCAGAATAAGTATTATATTCTTAAACCCAAGGGCAATGTCTTTCAAAACATCATAAGATGGTGAGTAAATATGCTTAATTCTGTACATAAACCATACCTGGTATAAAAGGATACTGGATGATTGTATTAACCTCTATGAAAGAACAAACAACTTTCTTACATAGAGAGTTTAATGACGTTTGGAGAAGATAAAACACTGATAAATTTAGCTAATAATAAAAGTTAGAGAAAGCAAGATCACTGAGGTTTTATGTTTCAAATTAATCAATACTAAATCCTGAGATCTCCAGGGCCTGGACACCTGCATTAATACTTTTCCATTAACTCCTTCCTAAGTTTAGTCTCTTCCCCAGTCAGCAGAGGCATAGTTCATTACTTTACTCTCTCGGTCAATATTCTCAACATCGTGTTTTATTGTTTTCTGGCCTCTTTCCCACTCAGAAAATCTTCCTCAAAATTTTAGAACAACTACTACTATACTTCCTCTCCCTACAAAGATAAAAGCCATCAGACTCCAATTTCTCTAAAAATTCAAAGGTATCTGCCTCCATCTGGTTTTCAATCCCCATTATCTAAAGCAATATCCCTCCTCTATGGCCGATTCTCATCTGCATCTTGTTCTATCCTACATCCCCTTAGGGACCTCACTCCCTCCTGAATCCTTTCTTTCTCCTGTGACTTCAACTTCTTCCCCTTTACTGGAAACAGAGCTGCAACAGAGTGTGATGAAAAGATTGCAGAGTGCACCTAGAAGTGGAGGGCAGAAAGATAATTTTTGGAGAAATATCTGGAAAATAAAACAGTGGTGGGTTTGGGGTGGGGGAGTACATCTCACCTACAATGACATCAAAGTAAATAAAAGGAGAACTAAAGAGAGTGACTGTAGCTATGACTGAGTTATAAATGTCAAGTAAAGACACAAAGAAAGACGGTCATCTACAAAGCCAGAAGGATAGACTTAGAACTAACCAATCTTACTGACACCTTAATCTCAAGACTTCTAGCCTCTAGAACTGAAAGAAAATAAATTCCTGTTGTTTAAGCTACTCAGTCTGTGGTAATTTGTTATAGAGCCCCTAACAAATTAATACAGATTTCACTGGCCCTTATAGAAATTCAAAGCTGTTCCAACTTTAAAAACTCCTCTATTTTTGAACCCACATTACCCTCTTTTCATCACACAATTTCTTTCTTTCTCTTAAGAGTCGGGCTTCTTAACTTAAAGATCATTCTACCTGTATTTCCTCCACTTTTAATCAATTATTCAATTCAATTATTCAACTTCAATTTGGACTCTACCTAAAAGGTATCGAAACTTTTTTCTTTCCTTTCTTGTCTCCAAATTTTAATCCTGTTGACCACTCCCTCCTTCCTCAAATACTTCCTTAACTTGTTTTTTATAATATCATATTATATTGATTTTCTTACTACCTTTTAGAGATGATCACACCATCTCCAGCTCTACTGGACTCCTGTTTCTCTTCCATATTTGTTTATTTAGGGTTCAACCCCTCACTCTTCAATTCTTATTTTACTTTCCACGCTTATGATTTCAAGTTATATTTCTAGTTCAAGTTGCCGGGCTTTAAACTCATTTGAAAAATAAACTAATATTCTAAATTGACATATTTAAATCAGGACTCATTTTCTCTCCTTCTTGCTCTTTCTCCTGTTCCTGTGAATGACATCATTGTATATTCACTTTCCCAAATGAGAAATGTCTCAACCCTTACTTCCCCTTTTCTCCAACATCTCCCATTAATAAATTATTTTTGACTTATCCTCTTCAATATTTCTGTATTTTTATTCCTCTCTTAATTACATCTCTAATATCTTGGTTCCTTAAGCTCCACTCTTGACAGACAGACACTGCATGCATAGTCATCAGTTTGAAGCATTAATATAACTTTAAAATTATCCTGCCTAAAATCCTTCGGTGGTTCAAAGGCCCAAACTATTTAGTATGGTATATAAAACCCTTTCTGGTTCTGTCTATGCCACCAGGTTAAGCACTTTTCTTTCCCCAGCCTTCATTGTCCATATTCAAGGGGAATCTGTTTAACTCAATTTCAAGCTAAAGTCATGTTCTCTGATCTGGTCCATTTAAAATGTAATGCCTTTAGTTTGCAACCTCTTCCTTAACCCTCTGCTTAGCTAATTGGTACACCCTTCAGGTCATAAATTACACATTTTCATTTTTTGGAACTTTCCATAGCCATGTAAGACTGAATTAAGTTCCCTTCCTATGCAATTCCTTGGAATTTTATGCTAACATATTTAAGTATTTAGACAGGTAAGCAGTCTATGTTATGATAGTGTTTGTTATGATGTGATCATTTATCAGTTGTCTATCAGTTTCCATTAGTGTCAGGACTTCTTAGGGGACTTAATAAATACCTGTTAAATGAAATAATAAATATATCAGTGTTTAAGCTTTGCATTAGAGGACATTTTTTAAACAAAACTGGTGCAGCTTTTTTTTTTTTTAATCTATTTTCAACATCTCCTTACTGTGTCCCACACAGCATAGAGCTTGGCGTATTATATATTTTCAAGGACAATATGAACTTAATAAAAACAAAGAAGCCCTAACAAATATAGCTAGTTCAATATTAGTTCCCCTGTTTCTATATTATTTTAATAATGATATGTTGTTAGGGAAAAGTTTTGTGAGAAAATTATAAAAGACTTGAGAATCAGCAGTAACATTTCTTAAATGCTACACTCTGGCCTCAATTAATAATGCCCTAGAAACATTCATACTGTGTTCTTTTCCTGTGTTTTCACTTTGTCAGTCTTATATTGTTTCTCCTAACATGTTGCTGTAGATAAAATAAATAGCACCAAGTCTCTTATATGACTTCAAAAATCCATTTTTCTTAAATAGAGGCACATTCATAAAACTAGGCTCTTCATGATGGGTAAAGAAAATTGCTTACTTTAATATCTTAAAGGAATTCAAAGAGCTAGGGTGTATCAGTGATAACCATGAGAAAATGTTTTACAAAACAATGTAAGTCTTCCAATAAAAGAAAAAGAAATGTATTTACTTAGCTAAAAGCATTTTATAAAAACAAAATACACACCAAAAGTAAATACCATAAGGTGTGGCAGCAATAGATTCCAGACTTTGAGAAGAGTGGATGAGGATAGAATGATAATCAGAGCCCGAAGCAGTCAACAAAGAAACAAACAAACAAAAAATGCTAAATAATTGCAAAGCTGTTTGCATATATGAGCAATTGAAACTCAGAGGCTGATGGGTTTTTGCAAAACCTTTGAGATTTAGTCTAGAAAGTACACTTTAAATTTGATATTTCCATTTTTCTTTTTTGAAAGCTCTCAATGTGAAGTACTTTATAAATAACTTCTAATAGCAACTTAAATTGCCTCTATGAGAATGAGAAATAAAACTTCCCTTCCAAACAATTTGAAGTTCTATATTGTCAAAGTGAAAATTGCACTGGACAAATTTAACAGGTAAGAAAGACTTTACTAAAGGCTATTGCAATAGAGGAGAGACGCCAGAACTCAGGTGGAGCTCAGCTCTAAGGGCCTGAGAGTTTTAAGAGCTGGGGTTGGGGAAAAGGGGATCCATAGGCTTTCTGTGTACACTAATTGGCTTCATCCAAAAAAAAAGTCAAGTTTCTCATATCCTTGTAACAGGAGGTAGTTTACAACTTGGAGCAAGGAGACTACCTAATTTAGGCTACTATCCTTCCACCAAAACTCGAGATAGGGGCACTATCTTCCTTGATAATTAGACTTCAAAGCAGTGGTTCCCAGGTCCTAGAAAAAGACATTCCTGGGTTGTGAAACTGACAAGAGACTTCTTAAAAGACATTTCAAAGAAGCAGACAAAAAAGTTCTCTAAGGTAAAAGCTCTAAGGGACTCAAATCAGGAAGACATCTGTCTAAAGGTTAATCAAGCTCAGGGGAACTTCAATATCATCTTGGTCAGTATCATTGATTAAGAAAACAAAAACAGAAAAAAATGTAATTCCAAAAGTTGGCTTTCACACCTCCTTCAGCCTTTAAGTATCTATTTAAAACATATAGCCATTCTCAAAAACAAGTTAAATATCTTTATGGGTAAGGACGAAACTAGAAATACACAGATCGAGACTGAAGCCCAGGACTTATTTAACTTCATATTGTGGAGCGGGCAGAGGTGGCAAGAAGTTCAACTCCTATAAAGTACTAAGAACACATATAGGAAAAATATAATAACACAAATGGGAAGAATATATAACAACTTTAGGTTACTTGCTATTTCTGGAAAGGAAGTGAAGAAAGAGAATGTTTGGGGAGAGGCTCAACAGAGGAGCTACCTATCATGATAACACTTAATGCAAAAAACGCAATGTCACTGGTGACCTTGTGCAAATCGCAGTTCTTTTATAAGTCAGGTTTCTTGTTGGTGAGATTGGTTTAGTAATAATTGCTCAGAAAATCATACAGAATTGTGAATATCAAACTAAATAATATTTGAAGGCTCTTTTTATAAAAAATCAAGTGCAAGAAACAAACATTGTCTACTATGGGTCAGGAAAAAAGGCTTAGTTACAGGAGTAAGGATGAAAAACATCTTGTAGACTTCTCTAAAAGCGCGCATGTATTCTAGCAAGGAAAACTGGTCTATAATCAATGATTTGAATGCAATATTCAGAGTAGAATAGATAGTAGATGCAAACAATTACATCTAAAATGGATGGACGACAAGGTCCTACTGTATAGCCCTATATTCAATGTCCTGGGATAAACCATAATGGAAAAGAATATAAAAAAAGAATGTATGTATATGTATAACTGAGTAACTTTTCTGTACAGCAGAGATTAACACAACATTGTAAATCAACTATATTTCAATAAAAGAAAGTAGAATAGAGAGAAAAGAAATGTATAATATATAAAGTAGCATGGGAGCATGGAGAGAATGGCCAACTCTGCTTGAGAGAATTCAGAAGGTTTTGTAAGTAAAGGTAACATTTTAATGGGAAGCAGCCACATAGCACAGGGAGACCAGCTCGGTGCTTTGTGACCACCTAGACAGGTGGGATAGGGAGGGTGGGAGGGAGACTCAAGAGGGAGGAGATGTGGGGATGTATGTATATGTATAGCTGATTCATTTTGTTATACAGCAGAAACTAACACACCACTGTAAAGCAATTATACTCCAATAAAGATGTTAAAAAAAAACCAAAACATTTAACTAGATTTTGGAGTTAAGTTGTAAAGAAGAGTAGAAAAACATCTCAAGCAAATGGGACTGTGCGTATAAACATACAGAGTTTTGAAGGTCCTAGTTATGACTACACACTACAGTGTGTTGAGTGCATTGGGTTAAAGTTGGGGAAGTGGGAATGCAGATTGGAGCTATCTGCATTCACGTGGCTCTGAGACAAACCTTGCCCGTGTCTTGTGAGTACTCAGTTATAGAAACTTGTCTGGATGGGCTAAGAGCATTTGCATTATCCCCTTGGGCATTGTCATTTAAACTATTCCATCTCTCTGCAAGGATCCAACCTGTTAATGCCCAATTCTTGGACTTTCACTCCCCTCTGACCTCATGGCCAAGGTAATCATTTTCTTACCATGAGAACCAAGAAGAAGATGACTAAAGGGGAAACGACCTCTAACACATACACAACCTGGAAGGTCAGAGAGTTGAGTTAAAGCATAACTATTTTACCTCCAAATTGCTGCTAATGCTGAAAATTACAGGGATGTATCTTAAATTTTTCAGAGTTGTGTATGGAAAAGATGAATGTTAGGGTGGAGTTTAATTCTACCAGCAGCTATTGTGAGATGAACTACCCCAAGGCATGCTTACTTTAAAAGGTATTTGTCCTTATTCAGCCTCTCAAAGCTCAACAGGTCAGCAGCTCTAAAGGATATTATTCTATGTTGAATATAATGAAATCCATGCTTTGTGCTCTGAGACAATAGTTGGGAATATCCTTAAGTTTGGCTGATGGGGCATGAAATTCAATTACTGCTCATTCAAGTATTGCTTCAACTATACGTTTATTCTTTTGTAAAATTTAACAAATGGAAAGGAAGTAGAATGTCTTCCAGTTGAAAGATATACTTGGCATTATTATCCTGTAATTATAATTAGTTTTATATTCCATTACTTCTTGAAGCCTGGTATCCAGAGAAAGAAAGGTGAGAGAGAGAGAGAGAGAGAGAGAGAGGGAGAATAATAATAGAGCAGAATAAACTTGAATAGTTTGACTAGTTCACTTACATCAACTCAGCAAGTTTTTCAACTTAACTTTTCATAGTAATTATCTATAGTATAAATAAGTTAGCAATACCTTTTGTCATGAGATCATCTCATTTAATTATTCTATCAAAGATAGAGCATCTTGGATGGACCTAGAGATTCTCGTACTGAGTGAAGTCAGACAGAGAAAGACAAATATCATGATATCGCTTATATGTGGAATCTAAAAATAGGCTACAAATGAACTGATCTACAAAACTGAAGCTGGGACGAAGTGAGAGAGTGGCATGGACTTATAAATACTACCAAATGTAAAATAGATAGCTAGTGGGAAGCAGCCGCATGGCACAGAGAGATCAGCTCCGTGCTTTGTGACCACCTAGAGGGGTGGGATAGGGAGGGTGGGAGGGAGACGCAAGAGGGAGGAGATATGGGGATATATGTATATGTATAGCTGATTCACTTTGTTATACAGCAGAAACTAACACAACATTGTAAAGCAATTATACTCTAATAAAGATGTTAAAAAAGAAAAACTGAAATAGAGTTACAGATGTAGAAAATAAACTTATGGTTACTGGGAATGGGGGGTAAAGGCGGAGGGAAGGATAAACTGGAAGATTGGGATTGACACATGCACACTACTGTATATAAACTAGATAACTAATAAGGACCTACTGTATAGCATAGGGAACTCTACTCAATACTCTTCTAATGGCCTATACGGGAAAAGAATCTAAAAAAGAGTGGATATATGTATTTGTATAACAGATTCACTTTGCTGTACACCTGAAACTAACACAAAATTGTAAATCAATTATACCTCAATTTAAAAAAAAGATAGAGCCTCTCTCTGAAATATCTATGTCAAATGATACATCACATTCTCTTAAACCAGAATCTGCCTTCTTGTTAGTTTCTCTGGGACCCAAATAACTTCATCCTCTCTGCGAAGGTGAAAATATTGGATCAATCTCCCTTTGAAACTTTCAATTTCCACATGACGGATTACAGTTATTTTGGAGACTAGCTACAATTTTTTTATCAGCCTAGAAAAATATAGAATAAATTATTTGTTTTCATAAAAGGATTGTAGCATGATTTTTATAAACCTTCAATTTCAACATGTATTAAAAATGCTGGAGCTTAATTTAGGCTTCTCTTGCCTTAGAATGCAAACCATGAATCTTGCAGATTTGTATTTATAAACAGCCATGGTTTTACTTAGAACACTGATATCAAGCACAATGTCTACAGATGAACAATACAATCTTCCTTACAACCTTACCAGGGAGTAGGTGTGGTCAATAGCAAATAATTTCAATTTGTTTTTTACACTCAAACATTATTTTTTTAAGATAAAAGACTATTTTGGAGGAAAGCATAAATATTAAATAAAGCAAAAAGAATAAATATTATGTTTGAATTTTTACATAGATTATCTAAATTTACCTAGCTTTACATATGTTATGATGTCAGACTTTAGTTAAAACACACAAATTCAATATAAACCAAAGACCTCAGACAAACCATTTACATGTGATTTAAATAATCTAATTAATTGTTTCACACCCCAAAAATGATAATCGAAAGATTGCTAAAATATTCTAATTCCAAACTTTTACAAAATCCATAGTGATTGTTTAGATGGGAAATACTTAAATCCTTTATGTACTCTCTCTTCCTACCCTCACTTAAGCCTTTCAGATAAATCACAATTAGGAATTTTAATATCTAGGAACTAGCTGTGATTAAAATAAAATTTAGACAAATGGTATTGTAGTAGTTTCAGAACCTCCATTATTCAGATCCAGCTGTTTTGGTTATCACACAATAAGCCTCAAACAAAATATCTTGCTGAATCGAACCAGTGTCCTTTCTACTATCAGTCAAAATAAAGTTGTTACACCTGGAAAATAGCCTTAAAAAGGTATCTGCATCTGCTACATCCTCTTTTATCTCCTCCCCACCCAATAACATGTATACCTGTCAACTGAAATGCTAATAACAGGGTTTTTTTTTTTAGTGAGTGAACTACTAGATTGAAAATTAAAGTCACTTTTCTCCAATCCACCAGAAGTGAGAACTAAACATTAAGTTGAAATACCACATCCAGGAAAAAAGTCTGAGTTTGATAATTTTGTATTTTACATTCTAGTAGCAACTTGACAAAGACGTAGTTTACATCATAAAATTCACCAATTTTAAGTGTATATTTTCATGAGTTTAACAAATTATATATTGCATTTCACCAGCAATTAAGATACAAACAATTTCCAGTTTCCTTGTGCCCGTTTCTCTGTGTCCAGATCCAGAGAATCATCATCCCCTGATTCTAGCCCTAGGAAATAACTAACCTGTTTTCTATCACTGTAGTTTATGTTGTATTTTCCAGAATCTCATATACATGGAGTCATGGGAAATGTACTTTTTTGTGTATGACTTCTTTCATTCAGCATTATATTTTTGATATTCATCCATTTTGTTTTGTCTAGACAAAACATCCAGAACATCCTTGAATGTTTGACAAAGCTCATGCTTGAAGCCATCTGAACTTGGAATTTTCTTACAATTTCAACTTCTTTATTAGATATACGACTATTCAGCTATTCTATTCCTTCTGGAGTAAGTCTTGAGAACTTGATACTTTCCATCTTTCAAGAAATTTTTCCATTTATCTAAGTTGTAAAATTTGCTATCATAATTTTTTCATATTTTCTTACCATCCCTTAGATATTTGTAGAATCTGTAGTAATTTCTTCAATTTTTTTCTTGATCAGTCTAGCCAAAGTTTATTATTTTACTGAATTTGTCAAGTAATCAGCTCTTGATTTCATTGAGCTTTCTCTGTTCTTTTCTTTTTCTATTTCATTGATTTCTTTTATCGTTATTATTTCATTCCATTTTCTTTGAGTTTAATTTGCTCTTTATTTAGCTTCTTAAGATAGAAATTAGATCATTTGATTTATATCTTTCTTCTTTTCTACTTTAAAATTTTAAAACTATAAATACACTTTTAGGTGTCAATTTAGCTGCATTTCACAAATTTTTATATAATGTGTTTTCATTTGTATTTGGTTCAAAAATTTTCTTGTGATTTCTCCATTGCCCAGTGGGAGTGTGCTGCTTAATTTCCAAATTTGGGGGGAACTTCCAGATTTTTTAAAATTTTAAGTTCATCGTGGTCAGAATCATACTCTGTATGATTTCAATTTTTTTTTTTTTTAATTTTGAGACATTTTATGGCCCAGTATAATGCTTATCTTGGTGAATGTTCCATGAGCACTTGAAAGGAAGTTGTATTGTTCTTGGCTCAATGGAGTACTTTTTAAAAATCAGTTATTTCAGATGGGTTGACTGTGTTATTCATGTCTTTTATATGTCTCCTTTCACCATCTAGTTCTTCCTAATACTGAAAAATAAAAGTTAAATTCTCTAATTATAATTGTGGATTTATTTATTCTTCTTTCAGTTCCATAAGTTTTGGTTTCATGTACATTGCAGCTGGTTTTTTTTTAAATTAATTTTTACAGGAGTATAATTGCTTTACAATGTTGTGTTAGTTTCTGCTGTACAGCAAAGTGAATCAGCTATATGTATACATACATTCCCTCTTTTTTGGATTTCCTTCCCATTTAGGTCACCACAGAGCATTGTTGAGTAGAGTTCCCTGTGCTATACAGTAGGTTCTCATTAGTTACCTATTAGCTCTGTTATTAAATGAGTACACATTTAGGATTTTTGCATCTTCTTGCTGAGTTACCACTTTATCATTATGAAGTGTTCCTCTTTATCCCTGATGATCTTCATTGTTTGTGGAATCTACTTTGTCTAATATTAATATAGCTACTTCAGCTTTCTCTTGATTAGGGTTTGCAAAGTATATCTTTTCATTCCATTTACTTTTAACCTACATTACCTCTTTGCTTTGTTATCCATTCTGCCTTTTCTATATTGTTTAGACAGGTTACATTTAATACAATTTCCCATGTGTATGGCTCAAAATCTACCATCTTGCTATTTGATTCATATTTGTCCTATCTGTTGTTTCTGGGTTTTTTGGGTTTTTGTTTTTCACTTTTCCTGCCTTCTTTTGGGTTACTTTTGGCTCATTACCTGTACCTCTTTGCTTTATTTTTTAATAGTTGCTCTAAGGTTTACCATATACATTTTAAAGTTATCCCTATCTATCCTCAAATTATACAGCACACTTCTATTTCTCTCTTTTGTGCTATTGTTGTCAAACACTTTAATTCTATTTAGGTTAAAAATCTAAAAGTACTTTTTTGTTTGTTTTTGCTTTTAAAAGACAATCAATTGTCTTTTAAAGAAACTGAAAAATGAGAAAAATTATTTTATTTTTACCCAATACTTATCATTCTTAGTTCCTCTCATCCATGAGTAGGTCTAAAATTTATACGACATTATTTTCCTTCTGCCCGAAAACACATCCTTTAAAATTTCTTATAGTGAAGTTCAGCTTTTGTTTGTCTAAAATGTTTTTACTTTCCCTTCATTTTAAAGGATATTTTTTGAAATATAGAATTGTATGTTGACAGCATTTCTTCAGCACTTAAAAGGTGGTATCTTCAGGCATTCATGCAGACGAAGCTTCTGGGCAATTTTTAAGTATTTTGTTTCTGTGCCTGAAATTCAGGTTGCCTCAAAGCTGGAAACTGACAAAATTGTAAGGCTCACATGGCTGTTTTCTTTTTCTCAAGGGTTGCACTCTTGTTCTTCCTTTTGTTAAAAATATACTATTGTTTCACATTTTGCATCTGGACTTTTATTACTTTACAGGTGGAGGATAAGTCAAATCTTGATAATCTTTCATTGCCAGAATAAGTATTCAGAGTTCTATTTATATTTAACAAAATTAAAAGTTATGTGTATGCTATATATATTCTATATATGTTATATATGTTGTACATGTTATATATATATAGGGATTATAATATATAAACATATATATGTATGTCATATATGTAATATATGTTATATTATGATTCTGCTGTGAGAAATCTGGTTATCATTTACTTTCAGAGAATTTAATTAGATCAACTCTTCAAAGAGGGGTAAATGATAGCTTGGTCTGTCTGTCTGTCTCTCTCTTTTCAAAATCTAGTGTATCTCCAAAGAGGTGCCAAATGTTAAATCCAATGGTACAATATCAAAAATAGCACCCAGTTATAATCCCAAGTTTTCCTCATGTCGGTCCCCACCTTGTCCTTGCATTCATCCTGTGGAGCAGAGAATAAGAATTTCCCTCTATTATAAGTTCTCACACTAATGATGTTGGTTATATGAGCTTTGATGTAATTCTGAGTATTTATACCACCTCATCTTTTCAGACAAGTCTTCTGAGACAACCCAGTGTAAATGATCTGCTCCTCATCATTCTGACCCATAACTCTCATGTCACTGTGCTGTAATTCCTCAGAGCACTCAAAACTATCTGCAAGTATAAAATTAACTTGATTCTTGACTGTTTTATTGTCTGGACACCCTCCTCTAATTTCCCCATGAGAGTGATGTTCTCAATTTATTCACCTCTTTATCTCTAGTTCCCAAGATGTGGTGGTATATATTAAGTAGCTAATAATGATCTGGAATAAATCAATTATTTGTTTGTTTTTTCTTAAAAACATTTACATTCCTGAAATTCTTCTTCAGGATTCAAAATGTTTACCTATGAAATAGCACCTTTAATCACAAAGTAAAATTCTACATCTAATGGAAACTCTGTTGATACATATAAATTAGGCCACAGTGACAGTGCACAAAGTTCAGAAGTAACTGAATTGGTCCTGCTTAACAAACCTCTTCATCACACATCGAAATCCTTAAAAATCAAATTGAATAAGAACATTTGTTAATAAAAATGGAGTCCTTCAAATGAAATTGCTGTTACTTTTATCAGGAGAAATCATTTAGAAAAGCATGCTGGGGCTTCCCTGGTGGCGCGGTGGTTGAGAATCTGCCTGCCAATGCAGGGGACACGGGTTCGAGCCCTGGTCTGGGAAGATCCCACATGCCGCGGAGCAACTAGGCCCGTGAGCCACAACTACTGAGCCTGCGCGTCTGGAGCCTGTGCTCCGCAACAAGAGAGGCCGCGACAGTGAGAGGCCCGCGCATCGCGATGAAGAGCGGCCCCCACTCGCCGCAACTAGAGAAAGCCCTCGCACAGAAACGAAGACCCAACACAGCCAAAAATAAATAAATAAATAAATAAATTTATAAAAGAAAAGCATGCTGTCTCTAAATATATCAAGTTATTAAGTCAAGATTACTAATGACAATTTAACAGCTGGCAACTTGAGAGTTATTTGATCTCAAAGACAAACATTTTAGAATAGGACCCAGTTTTCTGGAAATCTAGTTTCAAGCAGTGACAACCTTTAGAGATCACATTTTTTAAAAAAAATTCTAAAATTACTGATAATTCAAATATGGCTTTGAAAATATCATAAGTAATATGTGAATATAATATATAAGATTTAATATTTTTCCAGCAACCTATGCCTGACATCTATCTTCTTAGAAGATCAGAAGATATTGCCGATTTAGAAGTAGAAAATATTGAGAATTATGTACTTTAGATTAAAGAGTATATGAGTAAATTTTTCTTGTTATACGTATTTTATTTTGAGGATACAGTCATAAATCTGAGGGCAGTTTCGTCTTCTTGATCATTCTGTGTTTTTAAAACGCTGGAATTCCGTACAGAGAATGGGATGTAGAGGGCACTGTTGGACTTAAAATCAGAGGTAGAGAGCCTGTGCAGGATGAAATTCAAGGAATTAACTCAGCAGGATCCGTTTCTCTCACTTTGTTTACCAGACTAGAAAACAAAAGTATTTTTTAAAATATTTGATAGTCCAAAATGCTACTTTTTCCTCTTACAATGTATTAAGAAAATCAGATTGCTGTATTATTCATACAGGAATTTTCTTACAATACAACAAAATCATTAATAAAATTATTTTAAAAATCAGGTAGAGAGATTTATAATGTCAGGTGGTACATATTTTTCAGCTCTGGGGAAGATATGTATTGGCTTGGAGAGGTCAAATTTAAGGAAAAGCAATATGCTTTAGATGTGATTAATCCAGGACTCCCACAATAAGAGAAATTATTTCTTTATCCACACTCAGTAATCCTCAGTTTGTTTTTAACACTCATTTTTTGATGGCAGGTTTTAGAAATCTAATTGCCTCTTTTGATTGAGATGAGTGTATTTTTTATCCCATTTCCTCTCCTTACATCAAAAATGCTGCCAAGTCATTAACAGTCATGAAAAATTCCACCCTAATCCCCAAGTCTTTTGGTACCTATGACCTACAAATTCTCTCCTAAAAGGAAATCTAATCATTTTCTTTATTTCTCTCACAGGGACATTCTATCATCTATCACAGTTATTTGTGAGCATGTGTCACCCTCTTACTAGACTCCTGAGAGCCACAGTCATGAAGCCTCAGTCTAGAGAACCCAGAACCAAGGTCAGCAATCTGTGCTTCTCAGACTTAGGTGAGAGGCCTCCCAACCAAAGGCCCAGGCAAGGCCCTACTTGGTGAAATGGAACAGAATTTGTACAACTTCCATTTTCAGCACCACCTGTGATCCCTCCACCTGTGAGCACGTCCTCATCCCTCTCCCACCAGGCGAGAGGCCTCTATCTCACTCTGGTATTTCACCTGGGCTGGTCCTCACTAGGTAAGGTAAATATATGATTTTCTACCTAAAGCCTTTGAGACTAGAGAGGGCACTACTAAAATACACATGTCTGAAAGTTGCATTAATAATTTAAATGTCATTTAACAGAGTAACACTTAACCTGAGATTCACACATGAGCTAAAGAGAAGTTATTGGCCCATATCACAGGGCCTCAATTACGCCCCATGCGCATACATACTGACTTCCTGAAGGAGATGTATTTCCATGATATGATAGCAGATAGAAGCAAATGAACTTTGTGTTTAGCTTTCTGTTAACTGAGAAGAAAAACAGAATATAGAAATGAGTGCAGACTCTCTCTCCAAAGAAAAAATCTTCAAATTCTCTCACCACTAATTCATAGGAAAGAGGTAGGAGAACCCACTTCCCGTAACCTTGGTCATACAGTGTCTCTACCTGCTAGAAAAACAGCCCAATCAGAGATTTTGCTGCTGACACATCCACAGCAACCCTGTTCTGTAAGGACAGGAACTCTTGTTCCCGACTTGGAGGATGGTTCAAGAGGCAACTGTGAAAGAAACAGTGGTTTATGGTGTGAATTTGGGTAAGTTAGAAAACCTTGTTAACCTCGTAGAGATTAATACCTTCTTTAAAGATCATTCTGAAGATCAAATGAAGTAATATTTCCACACTCATTGTCCCATTCATTCGATAAAAAACTAATGAGTAATTAATTACTAAGTGCTATTCACCATTCTAAGTGCTAGGGATATTGTCGTTTTGTTTTTTTTAAAAATCCCTTGGTATTAGTATATCAGCTGTTGAGATACTAATGAATAGTATTCATTCTGTAAATAGCAGTGATAACTGTATTTATAATTGCAAATTTATTCCCCTATAGTGCTTACATATGCATCCTAAAGACAAACACTTTTTCTAGTATGTACAAAGTATAAACTGATAATCTTCATTTCATAAACTCAGGGCCAGAGATTTAGTAAAGGGGTAAATTTGAAATTAAATCTTATATATATGAAGGAGAAGATAAATATTATTCTGGATATGGCCATTTTAAAGATACTTGATTTTCCAGTATTTTAGGAGCATCTTAAGATGATAAGAACATATTATTAATCAATTCATTTAGTCTTTAACTGCTTCCTCAGAGCTGAAAAAAAAAAAAAGCCCTTCCTTGAATTACGTATATATGCTAAACTAACCAAAATATGCCCTATGCTTACACACTTCTTGATAGTTCCAAAACCATGTGATATATTTTACTTTCAAAAGAAGGCTTTCATATATTTATTTTTAATTATGAAAGATTTCAAAGACAGTAAAAGTACAGAGAACAATAAAACAATGTACTCACTACCCAGATTTTAAAATTGTTTTGCCAGGTTTACCTCAGGATTTTATATATATACATTTGCTATAAAATGTATATACATAAATAATAATGTATTTTATTATATGCAGATTTTTAAATATATAAAAATAAAGTTTATATAAAGTGTTACAAAAAAGATTAAAAGTCTCTCCTCCATCTCTCCCCACACCCTTCTCCTCATGAGGAAGCCATGTACATCCTTCTCTCTATGATTTATAAATTTATAACATATTTACCTATCTGTAAACAACAAATACAATTCCTCTATGTATTTGTAAAATTCACACCATAATATAATTATTATTTACCTTCTTTTTAAACTCAACATTAGGTTTTAAGATTTATCAATTCTGATTGAAACAGATTAAATTCATTTCTCTTGTATAAGTGCACCATAGTAAGGTGTTCCTTGTACCTATTGATATACATTTATTTGTTAGTTTGTTCATTTGTTTTTGCTTTTTCAAACAAGGCTATAATGACTATACTAGGATGCTCACCTGCACCTATGTTGAGGTCTTTTAAATAGGTTTTAATTCTGTAAGTAGAATGGCAGGATCAAAACATAGGCACAGCTCAGCTTTATTAGAAATTGCCTGTTGCTCCCCCCAAACAGTGCAAACACTTAGATTCCTACAAGCCTTGCATGAGAGAATTTGTTTCCCCATATTCTAGCTAAGACTTGGTATTATCAGAGTTTTAAGTTCTGCCAATCATGTAAAACGGTATTTCACTGTTGTTATAATTTACATTTTCCTGATAAATAGTGCGACTGAGCACTTTCCGTATGTCTGTTGGCTCTTGGGGTCCCTTGCAGTGAGTTGCCTGCCTGTCTTTTATCCATTTCATAATTGACTTGCCTTTCTCTTGTTAGTTTATCTGTACTTCTGTGAGTTTTAAACTTTTGCTTTTTACATTTCAGACTTTTAGTGTTCTCCACGCTGTGAGCAGGGATCTGATTTAAGTTTTTAATCATATATATAGCTGAGTAGTGAACACCACTTTTTAAAAACATTCATCCTTTTACTAGTCCATTATTATTTTTTTATTTTTAGCTGTGTTGGGTCTTCGTTTCTGCGCGAGGGCTTTCTCCAGTTGCGGCGAGCGGGGGCCACTCTTCATCGCGGTGCGCGGGCCTCTCACTATCGCGGCCTCTCTTGTTGTGGAGCACAGGCTCCAGACGCGCAGGCTCAGCAGTTGTGGCTCACGGGCCCAGTTGCTCCGCGGCATGTGGGATCTTCCCAGACCAGGGCTCGAACCCGTGTCCCCTGCACTGGCAGGCAGATTCTCAACCACTGCGCCACCAGGGAAGCCCCAGTCCATTATTTTTTTTTGTAGTGGTATCTCCATTATATTAAAACTTCCTTTATATATTCATAGGTAGTTTTTAGCCTTTATTCTTGTTAATGTGAAGTTTACTCCTTGTTCTTTGTCAAGATTGTTTTGGCTCTTTTAGGTTGCCTGTCTTTTCATGTGAATTTTAGGATCTGAATATTAATTTCCACAGCAACAAAAAAATCCAACTGGCATTTTTATAGGGATTTCACTAAATGTGTTGGTAAATTTGGCAGTATTGCTTTATTAACAATATTAGGTCTTTCAATCCATGAACATGCAATAACTTTTCATTTATTTAGGTCTATTTCAATTTCTTTCAACAGGGTTTTGTAGTTTTCAATGCGAAATTTTGCACTTACTGTTAAATTTATTTCCAAGTATTTTATTCCTTTTGATACCATTGTAAATTTAATCATTTTCTCAATTTTATTTTTGGATTGTTCGTTGCTGTTTTATAGAAATAGCTGATTTTTTAATCTTGATCTTGTATCATGCTACTTTGCTGAACTCTTTTATTAGTTCTAACAGACTTTTGAGGGTAGATTCATTGGTATTTTCTATACACAAGATCATGTCATGTCATCTACAGGTAGAGATAGTCTAACTTTCTTCTTTCCAATCATCTGTATGCCTTTTGTTTGTTTTTTTCTTGCCCTGACTAGACCCTTCCAGTATATTGCTGAGCAGAAGTAGGACAGTGAAACTCCTCGTCTTATTCCTGATAGAGGTGGGAAAACATCCAGTCTTTCACCGTTAAGTATGATATTAGCTGTGGTTTTTGTGGGTTTGTTTGTTTTTTTTTTTTCATCTATGACATTCATCAGTTTGAGAAAGGTCTCTTCTATGCCTAGTTGGCTGGGTGTTTTTATTACGAAAGGGTGTTGGATTTTTGTCAGATGATTTTCTGTAGCTTTTGAGATAATCATGTGTTTTTCCCCCTTTATTCTATTAACAAAATATATGACATTGATTGATAGTGTGAATTTGAAAGTGACTCATGAGTCACATATTTTTGAGTTTTCAATTTTAAAAGCCATTCCCCTCCCCAATGTCAGCCTGTACCTGGGGCAAATTACAAGCTTCTTTCAACTTTCCTAGGCTGGTGAGAAGATTTTTTTCCAGTTTCATTTTCACAGAAGAGGAAGCACCACAAAGTCCTGGCCTTATGGTTTTATTTAGGATTTTCAGACCTAAGACTTAGTAAGTCCAAAGCCCCATGTGGAGTCAGAACCTCTGCTCCAAATTTTCTAGGCTTTACATCTCGTCCTGTTGCCTCCTCTTCCCACTTTCAGGGTTTGCAAAATCATCAGCCCTAGTCTCTTGACCTGGCATTGAGGGTCTTATCTATTTCCAGCACTCAAAAATGTTTTTTCTTTAAAACTCAGCTATATATTTTAAGTGTTTTTATATTTTATTCATCATTTTATTATTTGTAATGGACAGGATCCATTTTGGTTCTGTCCTATGTTTTTCTGGAGACATTGATATTTATTCTTTCACATTCTAGTGAATAAATGCAACAGTAATAAAAAATCATTGATTCTTTAAATAACAGTATGTATTATTAATAAATAACAATTAGTTATTAGCAAATAACTATTAGTTAATAGTAAAAATCATACAATGTAATATATATGATCTCCACCTTATATTTTAGAATTCTCTCTTTTTTTATTAGAAGCCAAGAAACACAATTCAGTAGAGAAAAATACAAATTTGAATACTTTTCTATGACTACAATGGACAATGTGTGAGGATTTATTTTTTCATCCAAAAATAAACTATTCCACTAAATTGATACAAAATAATCATTATATTTGAATATATGCCTATGATATAAGTATGATATTCAAGGGCAAGAAGGTAGAGGAACAATGAAAAGATTCCCCAAATATTAAGAGAGAGAAATGTCGCCGGAGCACTACCAAAGTTTACCTGGTAGTTACACACACCCCAGACATTGTCATGCTTGTTTACATCACATCTTGGTCTTCTCTGTTTGTAAGGTTCTCTAGAGGAAAGGAAAGCAAAGCCTGAAATCTTGACACCTCCTGGGACTCTTTCAGGATCTTCCCTGGGCATTTACCAGGTGTAGGCCAGCTAAAGACCACAGAGAAATAAAAGGTAGCTCTTCCTCATGAATAGCTGGAGTTCTCTTGACGGTAAATTACATTAACTGTTGACACTGCTCTTTCTACTGTACAGTCATGGAAGTTCATTGTAAGTGCACTTTTAATAGAAGAAGCCTTGAACAATGCCTGGCACACAGTAGGAACTCAATTTCCTATCTTTATTCTTCCTAGTTATATTATAGTAATTATCATAATATGCTAAGAACTTGTGCATCAATCAGTGTAGAACAGGAGACATGCCCTGTGGCGATTGGCTAAGGTTCATTGCCACAGGGATAATGTGGGTACATTTTTTTCGTGATATTACTGATGCACATGCACTGTGTCTAATTTCCCATCACTACTTGGAGGAGCATATCTTTCACATGCCCTAGGCTTTCAACTAGCCTTCAAAACAATCTTGTAAGAGTGGTGCCAGTTTTCCTCCTCTTTAAAGATGAGGCTCAAAGAAGATGAGGATATTCTCATAAGTAAGGGATGGAGCTTGGATTAAAATCCTAGTTTGCTTAACTCCAAAGCACTATATTAAAGGGGAACATATTATTAAAGGGGAACATATTTCTAATGTCTTTGTCCAGCAGTGATGTCATGGGAAAGAAATGGTTGTATGCATAAGGATGAGTGGCCAGGGTTCTGACATGTATGAAGTCACCCATTCATTCTTTTAAGCCATTGTGAATGCCTGGACTGTTTACCTTTAAGGGAGGTGCACCCTGCTCAAGTTTAAAGAAACTGACAACTCTGTGGGAGTGTCATTAATAACAAAAATGGTTTGCCTCTCTAAACTTTACAATTATTTTTACAAGGAAAACAGTTTGATATTTACAGGACCTAAAAACCCATGAAGTGAGTGAATGGAACTATGCTAAGATTCTAATCATTTTATCTCTATGGCCAATGGCTTATATGAGTAGATATATTCATAAATGGGGCATATCACCCTTTGGTAATGCACTTGGGTAAAGCAGTAGGATGAGAAGTAGCAGAATCTATTTTATCACCCTAATGTGGTGAAACTGATGGTACTAAGATTGAATTTCAGGGAACACAAGTGATGACAGCTCACAAAAACAAATTCAAAGACAATAAATATATAGCATTTACACGATTCCAGGAAACGGGCTGTATGAGTTAATAGCACAGAGCATGAGGGTGATGTTCTATCCCGAAAACATGCCCATTGCTGACTGCCTGCTGACATTTCCATCTATAGCTAATAATCTTGATTTCTGAAACAATGTATGCTAGATAACATTATTTGAACTGTATTCTTTATTTCTGGGTGCGTGAGTTATTGGTTGCTTTATGTCAGTGACAGACTGGCCTTTAGTTTGTTTCAGTTGAAGGACATAGTGGAAACCTCATGAATAGAATCAGTTTGCTTATCTTCTATTAACTTACAAGAATCTTCAGTTCAATCAAAGGGCAATATCTAAATATTGAAAAAAGGGAAATTGATGTTTTCCTTTGTTAGAGACATTGTGTCATTTATGCATTTCATCCTATGAATCAGCTTTCTGACTCACAGTAATCTGATCTGAAAATATAAAAATGGGCAATTGTGAGTCTTATTCTTGATGATGTAATTAATTATTTTCTACTTTCCGACTTTGGACAAAGAAACTTCTGAATTCATGATGGCAAATCACCAACCACCTTTCTCTTATAAGCACTAATTTTTTTCTACTAGGCAACACAGGTTTTCCTTCTTTTAGTTACCTGAATTCTACACACTAACATTTGATGGCTTTGGATTCCAGAAGGATAAATAAAAAAGCATGTTTGTATAAGTCAAGATTTTCTCTATTCTTGTGAGAGAACTAAAAACCTTGTGACTGAAAAACATGTGTTGGCTTCTCAGAAAATTTATAAAGACTAAAGTTTAGAAAATATAAATATGGCTTATAATTTCAAAATAGGAATGAGAAAAGATTTTGTTCATCTGGACAGATATTTTCCTCCATTTACTGCTCATTAGGCTTTCTTGTATATATTTGAGGTTTATTTGAACAAATTTAAACTTCAGTGTCTTTCCTGCTGCTTGTTTCAAATTCATACATTTCTCTGTGAAATATTGGTGATAATCAGGGCTCATATTCAGCCAGTTCTGAAATATCATACGGGTTATGAAAATACTGAAATAATAGTAGAAGCCCTACCCCTATAAGATCGTCCACTATACAGCCCCACCCTTCTGCCAGGGACCTTGAACATATTTGGGGTTGGAAATATTGGGAGGTTGAAATTGAAATAATATGAAATATTATGCCAACTGAAATAATATGAAATGGAAGTTGATTGAAATTTGAAGGGTAGTAGAGAGTAAACTTCAAGAGTTAATTAATTCAAAATATATTTCGTGATAATTTATGTTCTATTTTTGTATCTAACTTTAAAAAGACAAATACTGCATGGTCTTACTTTAGGTATGGAATCTAAAATTCAGTAGTCTCCCTTACCCACAGAGGATACTTTCCAAGACCCCCAGTGGATGCCTGAAACCATGAATAGTACCGAACCCTATATATGTTATGTTTTTCCCTATACATACATACCTATGATAAAGTTTAATTTACAAATTAGGCACAATAAGAGAATATCCATATTGCCAGCATCACTACTCTTGCCTTTGGGGGCCAATACTAAGTAAAATAAGGTTTACTTGAACAAAAGAACTGTGATACCGCAACAGTCAATCTGATAACGAGATGGCTACCAAGTGACTATCGGGTGGTGACATACACAGCCTGGAGACACTGGACAAAGGGGAGATTCACAGCACAGGACAAAGCAGGTTGGTGCGAGATTTCATCACACTACTCAGAATGGCATGCATTATAAAACTTTATTCCTGGAATCTTCCATTTAATATTTTCAGATCACAGTTCATTGAGAGTAACTGAAACTGCAGATAGAGAGACCTCAGATAAGGCGGGACTGGTATAGTCAAACTCATACAAGCAGAGACTAGAATAGTGGTTGCAAGGGACCTGGAGGAAGGGGAAATAGGGTGACGCTGGTCAAAGGGCACAAAGTTTCAGTTATGGAAGATAAGTGCTTGCGATCTAATGTACAGCCTGGTGAGTATCGTTAATGATACTATATTGCCTAGTTGAAATTTGCTAAGACGGTTAACTATTAAGCCTTGAGTCACACACAAAAAGGACATGGTGGAGGGACCTTCAAGATGGCGGAGGAGTAAGACGTGGAGATCACCTTCCTCCCGACAAATACATTAGAAATACATCTACACGTGGAACTGCTCCTACAGAACACCCACTGAACGCTGGCAGAAAACGTCAGACCTCCCAAAAGGCAAGAAACTCCCCACGTACTTGGGTAGGGCAAAAGAAAAAAGAAATAACAGAGACAAAAGAATAGGGACGGGACCTGCACCAGTGGGAGGGAGCCGTGAAGGAGGAAAGGTTTCCACACACTAGGAAGCCCCTTCGCGGGCAGAGACTGCGGGTGGCGGAGGGGGGAAGCTTCGGAGCCACGGAGGAGAGCGCAGCCACAGGGGTGCGGAGGGCAAAGCGGAGAGATTCCCGCACAGAGGATCGGCGCCGAGCAGCACTCACCAGTCCGAGAGGCTTGTCTGCTCAGCCGCCGGGGCGGGCGGGGGCTGGGAGCTGAGGCTCGGGCTTCGGTGGATCCCAGGGAGAGGACTGGGGTTGGCGGCGTGAACACAGCCTGAAGGGGGCTAGTGCGCCACAGCTAGCCGGGAGGGAGTCCGGAAAAAGGTCTGTACCTGCCAAAGAGGCAAGAGACCATTGTATCAGGGTGCGTGAGGAGAGGGGATTCAGAGCACCGCCTAAACGAGCGGATATCCCCCTGGAGTGGACCCCTGAGAGTCAGAGAAGGCAAGCTGGTGGCCCAGCCTTCCAGGGACAGGTCTCAGGGTCACCTTTGACTCACAGATCCTGCTGCTGGGCTTCGGCAGAGCCTATCTGCATGGAGTTGTTGGTTTGGGGCACGGGCCAAACTCCAGGTGGTCTGGCCCTGGAATGAAGAGTAGATTACAACTTCAAAATGGGACATACAGCAATGACCAAAACATGCCAAGTTCCTGCTGTCATGTAGCTTCTATTCTAGCCGAGGAAGACAGACAATAAATAAATAACATAAACTATGTCAGGTGATGGCAAGTTATAACATTTTGGTGAGATAAGGAGGACTGTGGTGGAGGGAGGGCGGTGCTCTTTTACACGGGGTGATCAAGACAGTCTTTTCTAATGAGATGATGTTACAGCAGAATGAAGTGAGAAAGTAAGTGATATGACTACCTGGAAGGGGTGGGGTGAAGGAATCCTAGGAGAGCAAATAGCAAAAGTCCTGATGTCTGGGCTTCCTTAATGTGTTCAAGGATCCTCAAGGAGACCAGGGTGAGTGGAGTGGGAGGAGCCACGGGGAGAGTAGGAAATGAGGTCAATGAGGGTAACAGGAGGCTAGATTGCATAGACGCTTACAGGCCATTGTAAGGATTTGTCCTTTACCTTCAGTAAGATAGATGGAGCCATGGGGGAGGCATTAGAGTGGAGAAGTTAGATGAACTGACTTAGGTTTTAAAAGGATCATACTGATTGCTGTGTTAAGAAAAGACCATAGGATGGCAAGGGCAGAAGCAAAAACAGAAGTTGGGATTCTGTTGCAGTAATCCAAGAGATGATGCGCTCAGACTCAAATGGTCAGAGAGGATGGTATGAGAAGGTGTCAGATTAGGGAAACATTTTCAAGGGAGAACCACTAGGAGTTTCTCCTGGATTCAATACAAGATGTAAGAGAAAGTGGGGAGTCAGATAGAATTCCTTTTTTTTTTTTAAAGCTGGAACTACAGATGAACTGGAGTTTCCACTAATTGAGGTGGGAAAGACTGCATGAGAACAAGGTGTGGGATATGTGTACATGGGGGTGAGTGGGATGATGAAAATTCAAATCAAGGGTTCAGTTTTAGAAATGTTGAATTTGACTTATCTATAGATACCCAAATAGGAAGTGAGACATATTAGTCTGGAGTTAAGTGAGAAGTTGAGGAGGAAGGGGCTACTTTGAATATACATATATTCATACAAAATGAAATATATATATTCTCATATGATATTTAATTTTATATATACATGTGTCATATATATCATAATTAAATATATAAGTGAGATCACCTAAGAGTAATTGTGGTCAGAGAAGAGAAGAAAAATGTGTACTAATCCTTGTAGAGGGGCTTCCCTGCTGGCACAGTGGTTGAGAATCTGCCTGCCAGTGGAGGGGACGCAGGTTCAAGCCCTGGTCTGGGAAGATCCCACATGCCGCGGAGCAACTAGGCCCGTGAGCCACAACTACTGAGCCTGCGCGTCTGGAGCCTGTGCTCCGCAACAAGAGAGGCCGCGATAGTGAGAGGCCCGCGCATCGCAATGAAGAGTGGCCCCCGCTCGCCACAACTAGAGAAAGCCCTCGCACAGAAACGAAGACCCAACACAGCCAAAAATAAATAATAAATAAATAATAAATAAATTAAAAAAAAAAAAGGGGGCGGTTTGCCAGAAGGTCCCCCTTATGGGGAAAAAAAAAAAAATCCTTGTAGAATTACACAGTTTAAAACACAGGAAGATGAGGAGGATCCAGTAATAGTGACTGAGAAGGGCCAGGCAGTCAGTGAAACAGTAGGAAACCCCCCAAAAGAGAGGTGTACAGTAGGTCAAATGAAGAAAGTGTTTCAGAAAAAAGGGAATGATTCAGGTATCAAATACTGCTGAGAAAATACGATGAGGACTGAGAACTGACCATGGGGTAGGGGGCGGTCAATGGTGACCTTGGCCAGAACGGCTATGGGGACAAAAGCCTGATTAAAGAGGGTCCCAGAGAATAGAGAAGAGGCAATAATGAGGTGACAATTTGAAAAACAATCAATGAGCGATTACGGCGTTTTGAAATCCTGATAGAAAAAGAAAACAGCTACAAAATAGATTCGAGAGGAGTTGGCCTTGGACAATAGCACACATGGTTTATCCCTTGAAACATGAGGCAAGGACGAGTGTACAGATACAGATGCATGTAAGGAGGGCGGATTTGGAGGAGGGAGCAGGTAGAAGTTATTTTCCAAATGCTTTCAGTTTCTAGGGAACAAAGAAGGTTATCAGCAAAGAATGAGGGGAAAGGAAAGAGGAGCTATTGAAAGTTTGATGAGAGAGAGAGAGTATGAATAGTTTATAGGAAAGTGGGAGAGTGAATTGACTGGGAAACTCAAGTAGGATTGCAGGACTTATTTGAGGGAGAGATTCTGAATTTAAAGTGAGAACAATCATAATTAATAGAGATGTATTTTGTCCAATACAGGAATTAGAGTGTTTCTCATTATACTTAACTTTTACCACCCTGTAGAGCCAACTCCACCACAAAGAGATAAATTATGACTCCATGTATTACAATAATTTTATGATAAGAATTTCTAAATGGAATTATATGCAAACTGTCTTGAAACTTGATTTTTTTAACTTAAAAATATAGTGAGCATTTTTATGTCAACAATATACATTTATGTCATACTTTAAATGGCCAATAATATTTCCTTGAATTATTCCATTTTATATTATTTAAGCATTACTTAACAGTCAACTTTTCAGAAATGAATTTATCCTATAAAATAGTAATTTAAAAAGTGATGATGGCTTTTATTATGGTGTGCTTGAATGGATATGAATGTTTATGACTTTCTTTACCTCCTAATACTGCATTAGTCTGTTTGAAAAAAAATAGTAACTTAGCAAGCGCCCTATATGCAAAGCATAGTTTGTTTCATTGTGACAGTATAATTTGTTGAATTATCATAAAAAACGTTAAAAGCCCAAGGAAGTAAACAATAGTTGTATTAGAAAAATGTTTATTTTCTTGGTCTTTGTAAATTCATAAAGTTATAACTTATAACTTGACCATTTTCAAAATCAAACTAACTTAAGAGTCTCTAACCTCAGATTTTGTTTCGGATGCCTCCCAGGTGATCTTGGGGATTGAATTTCTAATAAGGGAGAAAACAACTAGCAATGATGATCAACCCTGCTGGGTTTCATGCTAGGTTATTGCTTCACAGCAGGCTAAGATCATTCTCATAATACAAGATAATTAGACTAAGTTTTTCATGGAGAGGAGTATCACAGTTAGAATTTCTATGAATAAAATAATATTAAGTACCATTTGTAAAAGCCTTAAAAAAGCCTGCATTTTATCTTATTTATCTCACAGGGTAACCTTATGATATATTTAGATATGTATCATGAGATACCTAGAACTCAGAGAGGTCAAGTAGAACTTTTAAAGGCACAGGGTAAATAGATAAGGAGGAATTCACATGCGTCTGTTCAACTGCAAAACTCATACTCTTTGTTCCTGTGCTGGTGCCTTGGAACAAAGGTGTTGTCTATTCGTAGTCCTGCCTTGACTTCCTGACGCAAGCTCAGCAGGAATACAGACCAGCAATGGAATTCTAAAGTGCCTCGGGGAGTGTCAAGTCCTTCCCTTGAAAAGCATGAGTTTTGTTCTTTTGAATTGTTCTGAAAGCAAAATATGTGTACATTTTCCACGAGTCAATCCAAAGTCGGATAGGCCGATTGGAATCTAATGTGAAACACTCTGAATGACTTTAATACTTATAATACCACCTGACTGTTGTTCACCTGGAAAGTCTTAATAAATACTCAAACTGCTCACTTAACGCTGCTTCCGCCTTCCTCTCAGAGCAGGAAGGTGCGAGTCGTATTGATCAGAATAATGGTCTGTATTTCCAAAACTTTTCATTGCCCTTGAAAATTAAAACTTAGCTCTTTTCCTTAGCTTTAAATTTTATAGAAAGAATTCTGTAAAAAAAGTTGAGGTCAAGGATTAATTTTTCTAGAGCTTAAATAATGAGGAAAATTATTATGACTCATTATATTATTGCATTAAACATTATTAAATTATTCAATAATGATAAGAAATCATGGTGATAAATCTTAAATCAATTACATCTAGTTAAGAATCCCAATGCACCAATAATAATGAGCTAATATTAAGTAAACACATACAATTAAATTTCAACATTTTATCAAGAATGGCCAGTTTTTAAAACTGCTTCTTATGAGAATTTATTTAATCACATCTAGTTTTTTCCCTTGTTGGGCTTCCTCTCTAGATCAATAAAAGATAAAAAGAATATTAAACAAGACTAGTTCCTCATACAAGCCCCTTTAAAACCATCTACTCTGAAGTCAAGGCTGAGTAGAATTCAGCCACCAGGGATAGAAGATACGAAGGTTGATTATTACTACATCCAACCAGGACCATTTAGTGGAATCTTTCAGGAATGGTAATCATGCAGAAAAAGAAAGAAAATTGGTTCCCCACCATGACTGCCAGTACCAATGAATTTATTAGGAAGCAAAGCAGGCAATCACCTATGTGATGTTACTTCAAATGACATCCAATTCAAGATCTATTCATCCCTACAAGGTTTAATTAGAGCCTTTCCTCCAAGCAACCAGTTAATACAGTTGCCCTTCCTAACATGGGCTCCAATTAAACTCCTGAATGAGAAACCTGAGCCAGGAGGAAATATAATTTTTTTAAAATGAGTGGGCATTGGGGGCGGGGGGGAAGAACAATTCCAGAAGAAAAACCCAAGCCAGGTGTTCGTTAAAGGCGGAGTGGAAGATCCGAGGAATGAATTCCAAGATGAGGGCCAGGTAGTCAGCAGAAGCAGATATACACCTCAAGCACACAGACTTCAAAACTGGAGTAAGCCTCAGCTCAGGAAGGAAACCTCTTATACTCACTCTTACGGAACAGGAACCAACTTTTTTGTTTATTTTAAACCACGCCTGAGAGCCAGACTTCTGACACATAGATTCAGAAGCCTGAGATGAAAAAACTACAAGGTACCTTAGAGATCACAGTTTGACTAATTAGTTTGACAAATGAAAGCACTCATGGCCAGAGAAACGAATGAAGTCGCTTAAGTTCACACAGTTAATAGCGGACTTAGTATGCGAGTCCAGATGTAGATGTTCAAAATCTCACTCTCCGTACACCGCAGCACATAAATGGAAGATGCTGACCCAAGAAAATTCAAGTTCTGAATGAGCATAAAGAATGGACTGACATTTGGATGAAAGACAAACATCTGATTAAAGCTAGCCCTTCTAGGGGGCCACAGTAAACCAGAGAAATAGTGTGAAAACACAGGGGAAACAGCTGAAGAAGATGAACGGGCCAAAGGGGCCCAGAGATGGGACACAGAGGAAAGCTAAAGGTTGATTCGTCCTCTGCTTTGTCGAGATTGGACCTACAGCTGTTGTCTGAACTCCACACCAAAAATAATGCTGAGTTCTTGTCACTCTTGTAGTTAGGATCACTTGTCTATGAGAACAAAGGGATGACATAGCAGACAAGGAAAACATCAGAAGAAATGTGTTGCCTGTTTTGTCCAGGCCCATGTTTGTCAGTTGTGTCTTTTGGGTGCAGGATGCCAAAAACGATTTTTATTTCCCTTCACCTCACCTCTGTTCAAAGGGGAAAAGGAATGTTTCCTATCCAATGGAGGCCACTTTGCAATTCTCCTGTCTTAGTAAAAATGTGGAATAAAATGTTCATCCTTTGATAATGTCTTGCATCATCACGTGGTGTAAGGCCGCCTAAAATAAAGGCTCCATATCGAGTGCTACCTTGATACCCGGTGAAATTGAGAGGGCGCTGAATGGCCCAACTTCTCCTTACTCTGCTCCTGAGAATAAGGTCCCCCAGCTAAACAACCCTCCTTATCAGAGGGACCTAGAGCAGTTCCTGCTTAATCCAAGAGTACTGTAGTGGGTTTCAGTTTGCTGCTAGCTGGGAATTATTCAAACAAGCCAATCACATCCTCGAGTGGGAACCAGGGGTCACCTCACCTTTGTGATGGTCCAGAGCCCATCTCCTCCAGCCCCTTGTTGATTGCTCTATTCCCAAGTACAGCCCAATGTGGTCCTGCCCGGCTGGGGTGTCCTCCTCCCCCAGGCTGTGAGTATTTGTGATTAATAAACTGCTGTGATCTCATCCGTCCAGTGTCTGGTGTCATGTGTTCAGCCATCCCCATAACTCTAGTGGAGGAATCCCTCCCTCACTGATGGGATAAATAGGCGGTGATTAAAACATCATATGTTTACCAACTCTCCAAACATCCCAAATCACTTTGGTAGATCTCCTTATAGTCAGAAAATCCAATAAGTTCATCATTTGCAAGGCTCTCATGAGCGCTGATGAAGAGGATGCTGCCACTACTCAATCCTTCCTACGCTACGAACTCACCCCTGTACTGCACACTTTGGGGAAACTGACCACCACCCAGACAGGTAACAGCTTTTCATGTTTAGCGAATATGATGTTTGACTTAACTTACCAAACATATCTACCTCCTTTAAAATCCCTGTTTGTATTCCTTTATTTTTTTTCAATTGTTTTACCCTAACTATGTCCAATTTTTCCCATCTCCGTTATATCATGAAGGCCCAAGTGAGTAATAGTACTATGTTAATAGTATGACTTTGTACAGAAAATTTTGAAATCACATAGCTGAGTCATGCTTATAAGATAAATAATTCATCATCCAACAAATATTTATTAAATGTCTTCTACAGACATTTATGTTTATTTATGTTTCCTCATTGATTCACTTGATCAGAGAGATCCTCTACATATGCACCTACTTTATAACTGGTCTTATACTAATACACTGTGTTATTTGTTCATCAGTGCCCTATTTTCAATTCTTTAAAGATTAAAGGTTGTCTCAACACAAAATTGGCCCACTTTGAATGATTAAATTGGTCCTCCCTTTTGAGAAGGATTAAAAAACCAGGTTAGATTCAATTGATTATGTGTCTCATGTACTCAAAGTTGTCCTATTTTCATTCCAAGGGCATTTTAAAACTTAAGATCAAAAGCCAAAAGAAGATTAATTTAAAGTTTATTTTAAAGAAACTTGACATCAGATGGTTTTCAGGAATAGAAATTCTATTTCTCCAAAGTGCTAAAAAAAAAGTCAAATAAAACATTCAGTGAAGGATTGGACTGCTCCGTATTACATAGGTATTGCAGAATTACTGTTTTAAAAAACACAGCAGATCCTTCTCAACCCATTATTGCTATTGTTCAGAGCATTATTCTAGGGGCACCTACAACATCTTAGGCATTTTCATTTACATTTTCCAAAGACAGCAGTAATGAAAGGGTTCAATTCAGGTGTTTATTTTTCCCCCATGAGTTGATCAAAGAGTTTTTAAGTCACCGCAAGGGTTCAAGTACCAGCCTGCTATTTATTTGTTAGCTTCTATAAAGGTCAACTTCCTTATCATTAAGTTAGTAGAATTATAATATATCTATGTCATCGGGTATTAAACATAGAATATGCAGTCAGGGCTTCCCTGGTGGCGCAGTGGTTGGGAGTCTGCCTGCCAATGCAGGGGACACGGGTTCGTGCCCTGGTCTGGGAGGATCCCACGTGCCGCGGAGCAACTAAGCCCGTGAGCCACGGTGGCTGAGCCTGCGCGTCTGGAGCCTGTGCTCCGCAACAAGAGAGGCCGCGATAGTGAGAGGCCCGCGCAACGCGATGAAGAGTGGCCCCCGCGTGCCGCAACTAGAGAAAGCCCTCGCACAGAAACGAAGACCCAACACAGCCATAAATAAATAAATAAAATTTAAAGAATGTGCAGTCAGCCCTCTGTATCACCAGGGTTCTGCATCCTCGGACTCAACCAACCGTAAATCAAAAATATTCTAAAAAAATTTCCAGAAAATTCTAAAAAGCAAAGTTTAAATTTGCTGTGTACCAGCAACTATTTCCATAGTTTTTACATTGTATTTACAACTATTTCCATAGTTTTACAGAAAGACTATGTATTAGGAAATGGTAGAAGCAGTGGGTTCCAAGCTGAGTGATCACAGAATCTTCTGAAGAGCTTTATTCTTTTTCTTTTCTTTTTTTTTTTTAGGACAGATTTCTGTGCTCTACCCTGTACTTAATAGATCAGAATTTCTAAAGGTCAGGACCTTCATACTTGTGGTTATGGAAAGAACCCCAGGTGCACAGATTGACCAGCCAGGTTTGAGACTCACGCAAGGTGCACAGCATCCATCTAATCATCTAGGCCCATTATCTTCAAAACTTATTTGTTTGTATGTTTGTTTAGCAATGCAGTTTTTTGTAGTTATGTTTATACAGAAACAATATGCTAGTCAGATTGAAGAGGACGTCTTCTGGTTAAAAAATGATTTGTGATCTAGAACATCAAAAGCTCCCATCTCTTCCTTACTCCTTAGTGAATTCTGAAGTCCTGCAGTCCCTCAGGGTCCATGGAACACATGTGTAAATCCAAAACCCACAATTCTCTAGGAATACAGTTTCACCTTGGCATTAACTAAAACTGCCAGAAGTCTACGTGTGTGCAGCTCCTAAGTGTGCTCCTGGTAAGGGCACTACACTGATGGGTGCTTCAATATTAGGCTCTCAAATTAATCAGACTTCACCACAGGAAATGGATATTTGGATTTCACTTCCTTATTTGCTATAAAACTTGTTGAGGACACTCTCTGATGTACTACCCAATGGACCTCTCATAATAACCCAAGTGGGAAATTCCCCTTCAGATTTAGTAAATGAAAAATCTGTATTGCTGGGAAAACTTGGATTATTTCTGTCTTTCCGGACAATGAGTTTCGGTTTGTGAGGGTAAAAATGTAGGGATTTTTTTGGAGCAACTATTTTGGGTAAGTAGAGTGTCTGACCTCAAGGAACTCTGTCTAGTGGGAACCAGAGTCTAAGAAAGCTAATTCTAAAGCAATGCAATAAATTAAATGTAAGAGATATACATAAGTTGCTATGGAAAACAAGAAGATAAGTTCTATAAGTAATTACATTTCCATTTTTGCCTTAGCTACAGAAGGTAAGAGCTGATTGTGCTCAATTATAGCAACATTAACATCTACCAGAGGCATACTTGCTTGTTCTTTTCCCCCCAGTCTTACTTTACCTGTTTTATACTTTTTAATTCATACTGTCATATACCTTTTTTTTCTGTTAAATCAAAAACAAAGTTAAAGCATTGCATTAAAAATATACAATTTAGGGCTTCCCTGGTGGCGCAGTGGTTAAGAATCTGCCTGCCAATGCAGGGGACACGGGTTCGAGCCCTGGTCTGGGAGGATCCCACATGCCGCGGAGCAGCTGGGCCCGTGAGCCACAACTACTGAGCCTGCGCATCTGGAGCTTGTGCTCCGCAACGGGAGAGGCCGCGACAGTAAGAGGCCCGCGCACCGCGATGAAGAGTGGCCCCCACTCACCACAACTAGAGAAAGCCCTCGCACAGAAACGAAGACCCAACACAGCCAAAAGTAAATTAATTAATTAATTAATTAATTTAAAATATATATATATATACAATTTATAAAATTTCTTACCAGATATTTCATGCTTTTTTAAACTTCTCTTACAATTACAGGATAAAAAGACAAAATCATGAGTATTTAGTGGTGATATTACATTCCAGAAACACATGTATATTCTAAATAGGAGAGTATTAAAAGATAGAAAAAAAATGAAAGTTGAAAACTAAATGTGAGGCATTATGTATAATTTATATAATCTGTTCAGTGGTAGAGTAATAAGGGAAGTAACCCACAACCTCATTTCTCTAAGAGGGGCAAATCTATTGCCTTAATTAAGCAGAAAGCCCAATACTCTTTATTATGGATCTAGCTTCATTTTAAAGAGCTACCTGCAAGCTAGTTAATAAAATAATCCTCAGTATTCTGTTACAAACACATTTTCTTGTCCCATATTATAATTTCCCACTGTCTCAGCACTGCTGTAACAGATCTAATGCTCACCTGTGGACAAAAGATTGGGAAACACTACACTTAAGACACAAAGTCACAGATGGTACATGTTACTGTATCCATGAGGAAGATGCTGCTTACTCACAGCCAGGAATGCAATTTGAATGACTTTTCCTTCCCTGGAGATGCTCTACACACACTGGTGTTTGTTCACTCTATACAACCCCCTTCCAGGCAGTTTGGAAAATAAAACAATGCTAACTGGTCCAAACAATTATAGACCCTACAACCTGTGCTCTGTGGTGCCCAAGCTGAGTGACAATGGCTTTACCTTCACTTTTCTTCACTCAATTTGTTTTCTACAAGGTGGTGACTATAATAATGTAAACAATAATGTACATTTTCATCTTCTCTTTCATCTCCATTCTGTAAAAGTCAAGCATCTTCCAGAGAGTGGTTCTGTAAATTATGGACATGATAAATAATAACTGAGATCTCAGGTCTGTCACTCACTGAGTGATTGCTCCTGCAACATACTTGACCTTTCTGTGTCTCAGTTTTCTTATCCACAAAACAGGGATTCTAAATGATACTTATATCATAGGGTCACTGACAGAGTTTGACAAATTTAAAATATGTAAAGTGCTTAGAATAATGTATTGGTACACTAATTGTTATAAAAGGGCTATTGTCAGTGGTGATGGTATTGTTATGCTATTATTAGGTTCTTTAAGAACAATACCAAAATGCATCAGTGATGTGTGTGAAAAATTTGCCAGCCTAATGACAAAACCTCCAAGTTGCTAATTCCAAAATGTCCCTGCACCGTGCATGCTATCTTGTCAATCCAGCTTCAGCCAGAGGGCTAATTGTTTTGAGGAGTTTTTTCTTCAGTGAGTCAGAGTGATTTTAAAATTTACAGCATCTGATGAACTGGTATGTCCCTTCTTCTGTGTTAATGGGACTTAGACAGTAGTGTTTCCATTTCTTCAAAAATAAATCTGAAGTTCCCTGCAGCAGTCATGTGAAATTTAAGGCTGCCATGTATGTGCTTCTTTCCCAGATCTTTATTTCTACCCTCAGTCTGATTCTGTATTCTTAGCTATGTTTTAGTATATGTGTTCATGTATATGCTCCCTTAAATACTTTGCGGAAGAAGGAAGTTATTAATAAATAATATGAAATAAATTTCTTTTTGTACTTTGCTAAAGCACCCCTTGTTACCTTCGGGAATAAACTGAATCTATGGATGATCATTGTTGCAAATCTCTCTGCAAGGTGTTTTGAATTACACCTTTTTCCCAGTCTTGGCAGAACCTGTGATCTATGCTTTAACCAAAGGTTCAATGAATGGAGGAGAAGTAGATGACAAAAACAGAGATAAGAGAAACAAAAGTATGAATCATTAAAATGCTGCAAAATTACTTCCTAACTGTATGAGTTGATTGTTCCTGTTACTCATGTCGAAACAAAGTATAAAGTAAGCAAAGGAATTCCAAACTAAGAAAAAAATAGACTTTCTTTTATGATTTAAAAAAACAAACAAACATTAAGCATATTTAAATTCTAGTGGCAAAATAAAACTGTGTGTGTACTTCCCCCTTCACTGTTTCCAGGTAATCATGCCTGAAAAAAACACATGATCTCATGGCTCTTTGGGGAATGAATCCTTCATCAGCCTCCAGGCACCAGTGATGGGTCCCCAGTGCAGGACCCGGACAAGATGGCTGCCGCATGCTCAGACTGACTACAGTCAGAGGTGACAAGTGTCAAAATTCCCAAATAAATTTCCTACCCAGATCAGCATACATACAGTATGTTATGGGAGACCTTCTCCAAAGTAAAATGATGCTTTATGGCCTCCTTTCTGCAATAGCACTAGGTTAAATGTCTCCTGCTATAACCTATCCAAAATAATAATAATAATAATAAATTTGTATTAAAAATGGAATTTTATACTTCTAAGGCCTGTTACTATCTTCAAAGCCTATATATACAACAACCCTGGTTTTGTTACCCTCTTAAAATTATCTAGATGGCAATAGTTCTGAAGCAGCCTAAGTTATTAAGGGAGTTTTATTAAAAAGTGCACACTCATACATGCACACACCTGCTGGAGAAAGTCCTCTGATGCTCAAGCTCTGAAACAATTTCCAGGTCACTCAGCTTGAACTTGCACAAACAGAGGTATAGAAATTATTATAAAAGTGGAGCTTAGCATCAAATTATTGGTTAGTTTGCATATGAAAGGCATGCTCTGGGTTTGGCCCTTTGCTATCTCTAAGAATTGGCTAGCACTGGGAGGGGCAGACTCTCCCCAGTCTGGGAGACCACAAATGCCAGAATCTCAAGAATACAGAAAATAAGAAAATATAGTTAATATAACTGAGCCTGTGATGAATGGATGCCAAACAGACAAATGCAAAATCTAAGGACATACAGTTGAAATAATCTATCACTATGTCTATGTTTGTATTGACAGCTATAACTATATTTCTACCCAAATATTAACAGTAGCTGTCTATGAATGTGGGATTAAGGATAATTTTTTTAAACAGCTAAAACATTCATTGAATATTATGCTTTTTTTGGTAATCTAATTACAATGTCTCTTCCCAAAGACCATATTTGATAGGTCCTGTTATTATTTGCATTTTAATGAGGAAATTAAGGCTGAGAGAGGTGAAGTGACTTTCTCAAAGTCACACAGCTAGTGAAGGTCACTCTAGATGTAGTCAACCAGATTCCAGAGTATTTTGTTAACTAACAAATAACATAGTTTTCCTAATTGTACATTCGAGCATGTGTTACTTTTATGAATAAAAGGAAACACTTTTATTCACACATTTGAAAAATTAGGTCTATGTACAAACATGTATGAATATATAAATCATATATAAACACAGTATACATACACAAATGTATGTCTACATATATGTATGCAAATGTACATAATTATGTATATGTGTGTGCACAAACATTAAGTTAATGTCTTGAGACCAAAGTTCTCAGAAAGCAAAGGTCTTGTAGAGTAGATGTGGGCAATAGAATATGATATAAAGATAGTAAAATAGATTCTGTCCTCACTTCTCCTTACTTGCTTTCCTTATATGTGTGTGTGTGTGTGTGTGTGTGTGCAGGTTATTTTAAACAGCTGTATGTGTGTTTTGAAGGTACTTAAAGACATTTTCAAACCCATTTATGTACAATATTTTTTAATAACAGACAAGGAAACAGATGGCATTGGATCAGTGAACCTCCTTCTTTCAATGATCAGACACAGGCAAATACAGTGCTATTTAACAGCAGCAGAGGTTCAACTATATCCCGCATTACAGAATCAAAGAAAAGACATTTAATAATTGAAGTCACTTGTAGATGTAAAAAAAAAAAATCAAGCATATATTCAGTTCCTAAGCAAACGAAAAGAAAGCTTCGAGAAAAGCCCATTTTGTGCAATGTTGTTCTGATGTAATATTCATGCTATTTGAAATAACGTCTCCATTTCCTTCAGGATGGCATTTTAGCAGCACTGAAAACCACAAGTACTCTCTTTGGAATGGCTACATTGAGAAAGGAAGAGGAAAAGTATGCTTTGAAAAACTGGAATTCACGTATCAGCAAGAGGCTTGACATTTGGTAAGAGAACAAACATTTCCCTAGTTCTTAAAATATCTGAAGCTTCCAGTTTGAGTTAATGTCAAGCCCAATAATGGGGAATTCAGCGATACCAGAGGGAATCTCTTCATCAATTAATGTGGGAAGTTTCCCGTTTGCATTCAGGAAGACAGGAATCACAAACATTGGAATCAGGTCCACTGAATTTTGTCGCCTGCTGGATTGTATCTGACTTTCTGTCCCAATCTCCCCTCTGAAGCATCCCAGGCTTCACCTGACTGCCTTCTCAAAAAAAGAAATTTATTAAAAAAAATTCTTAGTTTCCTCATCCAGTTTTCTACATGGCTTGTTAACTCAAATATTAAGACAGTTTTTTAGGGCTTCCCTGGTGGCGCAGTGGTTGAGACTCTGCCTGCCAATGCAGGGGACACGGGTTCGAGCCCTGGTCTGGGAAGATCCCACGTGCCGCGGAGCAACTGGGCCCGTAAGCCACAATTACTGAGCCTGCGCGTCTGGAGCCTGTGCTCCGCAACAAGAGAGACCACGATAGTGAGAGGCCCGCGCACCGCGATGAAGAGTGGCCCCCACTTGCCGCAACTAGAGAAAGCCCTCGCGCAGCAACAAAGACCCAACACAGCCATAAATAAATAAATACATAAAATTAAAAAGAAAAAAAAAAGATTTCTCCCCTTAAAAAAAAAGACAGTTTTTTTATAGATTTGGCATGGTAAAGCCCATTCTGGTTAATAAGAGTCAGGTGAATAATAATATATGAGTGTACAGTTTTTGAACCTCTAGTATCTTATAGGGAAAATATTATGGTATTTTGGAATAAATGTGTTAAATAAACCAAAATACTGAAAAGTTAAATGCTACCATTAATGTTTATTTTGGTTAATTACTGTGCTAGAAACTTAATATGTATGACTCCTTTAAAGCTAACAAAATGCTAATGGCATTTCTTATGTACATTTAAAGATGAAGAAACTGAGACTAAGAGGGATAAATACCTCCCCCAAAACTTTCATAATTGACAAGTCAGGATTTGAAATACAGTGGTTCTTTGCAAGAACGCTGGATAAAGAAAGATCTTGGTGGACACAAAAGGACCATTATCTAACTCTATAATTCCAAACAAGTTATTTACCTTCTATTACCTCCACTTCATCATCTGTTAAATGAGGGAAGTGATAGTATTTACTTCACATGGTTTTGTAAGGATTAAATGTGTTAATTTGTGTAAAGTGGTTAGCACTTGGCTGGCACAGAATTAGTTTTTATTATATGATAGCTCTTATTACCAGCCTCTGTAATCTACAGCAGTAACCACGGGATCATTTTATCATACTCTCTCCAACTGTCAGGGAAACTACATGGATTTAGAAAGTGAAGGATGTAAAAAGCCTACGGTAAGACAGGCAGCATGAACAGCAATGAATATTACACAGAAGACAGTTGACTACTTTTTTTTTTTACTCTAGCCAACTGTAGAGAAAAGGGAAATCCAGAGACTAGAATATTTGATGGACCTGAAACCTCTGATTCTACTGCTTATCACACCAGACTATCTTTTATAGGCACTTGTTTGGAACATCCGCCAGCCTCGAATTTAACATTTTGGTGGGAAAATGAGTAATAGAAGTATAGAGGCACTGTGCATGGGCCAGTGGATTTGCTGATGTTTCATAGATTACTCAGTGGATGACAGAAGAGAGCAGAAGACTTTAATCCACATTTTGTTCCATCTCCTCTCAAAAAGAAGTTTCTTCAGGTGTCAAGGAAAATTGTACCAGATCGAATTAAACAGACAAGAAGACTTTATTCAAGACAGTTGAGATTGCAACGAGTCAAGATGATTGCAACAGGGGAGAGAGGTTGAACTTAACTCTGCTGAAACAAAAGGCAGGAGGAACTTTAAATGCTGAGGTGAGCTAATGGCAAAGTACTGAAGGACATAATTCAATGTGGAGGCCATCTGTGTTTGCAAATTGCCACTTATCAAACTTCGGCTCCTACTCCCCTGTAGGGGCTGGGAGAAGGGGACTCTACCTTTCCTGGTGATTACATGTTCTAGAGAAGGCTCCCAGGTCTTTGAGGAAGGCATTCCTGGGTTGTTAAACTGGCAAGAGTCTAGGAGAATATTTTCATAAAAATGTATATGTGTATTATATTGCCCTTGCATGTAGGAAAAAAGTACAGATTTATGCATCTACGTTTCCAAGGAATGTCTCTATGAAACCGTAACTCCATCCATTAGTTTTATCCCATGTAGAGTAATAAAATGCAAAGTTTGCATATGTGGTCTCCGAGAAAAACAAAATATGAATTTAAATACTATCTTTACCACTTACTAGCTGTGTGGCCTTAAACAAGCTATTCAACCAATCTGTGCTTCATTTGTTTAATCTATAATTTATGGATATTGTCACAATCTGTTCGTGGGGTTACAGTGACAACACTTGGCACATAGAGAATGCTAAATTAATGTTAGCTACTATTACGCCCAAAAGTTCCAAAGCGAAGAGAACTGAGCTGATAAAATAAATGGTTAAATGATTTTCTAAGGAATTGCCGTCACATTTCTGAATAAACATATGATTTAATGGTTAAGTGCAGAAGGTAAGTTGTAAACTAGGAAACGTACAGCAATCTTTTTCTTTAAAGTATTTATTCCGTCAGTAACAGAAGAGAGAGGGAAAGAGAAAGAGAGTAAGACTAAGAATGCATAGCACGTGAGAGAAAGTGATAAGAAAAATGACACTTTGGACATTACCCTTCATAGATGACCAGTACTGGAACAGCTTTGGAGGCCACCCTGATCTGATGCTCAGATTAAATTACAGAAAATACCAGGCAACCTAATCATTCTGCATTTTTGTGTAATTTTAGTTGGTCTCCTTGCAAAGAACTGCTTTGTTTCTACTCTAGGAAGATTGGACTTTGACAGAGAGAGAGAAAAGTTTTGTGGTCATATAAAAACTATTTCTGCTTTTATTTAACTGGCAACAGCATAGTTTTAAGATCCTAAAAGCTCTGCTGCTTTTACTACAGAGAAAAGTTACTCCTACCTTAGATCATTAATTATTAGGAACATTTTGATTTTGTTTCACCAGAAATAAAGTAATGCCTTTAAAAGATGAAGAATGGGGTTTCCCTGGTGGCGCAGTGGTTGGGAATCTGCCTGCCAATGCAGGGGACACGGGTTCGAGCCCTGGTCTGGGAAGACCCACATGCCGCGGAGCAACTAGGCCCGTGAGCCACGATTACTGAGCCTGCGCGTCTGGAGCCTGTGCTCCGCAACGGGAGAGGCCGCGGCAGTGAGAGGCCCGCGCACCGCGATGAAGAGTGGCCCCCGCTCGCCGCAACTGGAGAAAGCCCTCACACAGAAACGAAGACCCAACACAGCCATAAATAAATAAATAAATAAATAAATAAATAAATAAAGACTTTCTATAAAAAAGATGAAGAATGGCTTATTGTTGGCTTGTCAAATACAGCCATGGAAGAGAAAAATCAATATTCAGTGCTAAGTGAAGTTTTTTTTTTTAAAAGATGGCTCTACCCTAAATTATCATCAGTAGCTACATAAGCTTTAAAGGATCTAGAAAGAACAAAGATTCTAGACTTAGCATTTCCATATCATAGAGTATGATGCTGTAATTTTAAAAATGAGTTGATTCTCTAGACACCGACTTGGAAAGAGCACTAGGATATATTTCAGTAAAAAGCAAAAGGAAGTTGCTGAATAACATCTAAAATATGATATCATTTATGTAAAGCATATGCAACATGTATACACAAAATATTTCTATGTGTAAATTCATGTATTATAAATGCATGGAAAAAATTCTGGAATTCCATACTTAAAATAGAAGTTATCTCTAGGGAAAAAAGAGTAGCTTTAGCTTTAATAGTTATGTCTGCATATTATAATATACTTTTTATTTTAAAATACTATTTAGAATACTTTAGTAATTTAAACATCAATTTAAAAGTTTCAATAGATGGTTATATCTTCACATGTTCTTGACTCACTAAAACTGGCCTCTCTGATAAATAGATTTTTGCATAATGACCTATATGAAATAAAAAGTGTTAAATGTATCTTTTCTACATGATTTCAAGGGAATTATTTTCAGAAATTAAAAACATCTGTGTACAAGAAAACCATTCTAAGAATGTAAACATGGCTGGTAGTTCCTTTATCTTTCATCATCATTTTTCATCTTAGATTTAGAATCACCTAAAGACATTTAAAGTACAACAAAAATTGCTTTTCTAAAGTTAAAGTAAAAAAAAGATATACTAAAATATTTTCCTGAAGTTATTCGGAACAAATATCAGTGAATTTATTAAAATCTTTTAAGACATATTATTATTATTTTCAGTTTTTAATAGGTTTGGTATTAAAATTTCTCCTAGCTATACAAAGTTATACTTCCTTTCATTTGCCATGAATTTGACTACTAAAAAGGAAAGTGTTACACAGAGACAAGAATTCTACCTTTCTATGAATGAAATACTTTTGTATTTATATCTCTATTTAATATAGCTTGTAAGTCTTGAGAATTCACTTTTACTGTGCCCAAATATGTCCAGTGATGAAATTAATTCCTGTTTGTAGTGTACTACAGTTAAGCATAGAAATAGAGAACAGAAAGTTTTTGAGTGTTACTTACCAGTTTGACTGTCAGCTGCAGGAGGACAGGGATATGGTCTTGTTGTTCAGACACACTATCTAACACACACTAGATACTCGGTAAAGAACAACTCTGTCACTTCTGAAATCCTATACCCTCCATTTCTTCTCATTTGCTTGCATTTCACAAATGGCCACATCATTCTGTCAAATTATGGAGCCACTTGGAAATTGGGCACAGAGTTTTGCATAATCATTCATGTCATGCCTGTGACACTTGGTGATTATATATAATGGTCTCTGAGAAGTCCTGAGGCAGGAGAATGTTACCTAGCTGGCCTTAGAGCCAAGTGCTATTACAACCATTTCATAGAGAAGGACACTGAGGGAAAAAAATTGCTACATCTGCACCAGGCCCCTGTGCAGACAAGGAGGAAAAGTAGAAAGCTCAGCTTGAGTCAGTGAGTTAGCGACTGGAAAATGAAACAGACTTGTCTAAAATTAACCTCCTTGAAAACCAGCTCAATTGATTTCTGAGCCTAGTCACAGAAGCCAAATTTAACTAAAATTTCACTAGGTGGAAAAAAAAAACCAGCTTTTGCTTCAAGACAAATTCTCTATATCTCTGAAGATAAAGATGTGACTGTTTCTCAAGAATGGAAAGCTGTTTGGTTGTTTTTTTTTTTCTGCTTTTCAGTTTTATGTATTTTTTTAAATGGAAGTACAATTGATTTACAATACTGTGCTAAGAATGGAAAGATGTTAATAACAGTAGGCATTGGGTGATACAGGAACATAGAGGTTCATTGCTATTCTCTCTACTTCTCTATATATTTGAAATGTTTCATAGTAAAACTTTTTTTAATGAAACATGTAAAGTTTCAAAAAAAAAAAAAAGAAGAACATCAACAACTCACCCATATCTGCCTTGGATTTTCCCCCAGGTCTCCTAAATCTATTCTCCAAAGCTATGATCTGTTCCAACATAATTTCCATTTCTTTGAAGCTTTGTACTGCACTTTTAGATATCTCTACTATTTGAATTCCAAAGAGGCCAAGATACACTTTTAGCAATTTATGTATAAATAATAATAATTTATAATTATCTCACTTAATCTTCCTTTAACTTTGTGTATTAGGTACTATTATCTTCATTTTACAGATGAGGAAATTAAGACACAGAGATACATAACTTAGATAAGTAGAAGTATTCACATAAAATCAAGAGAAAGGCAGAATGCATTATATTGCCATTACTGTTTAGCATCTTACTAGATATTTTGTCCAAGGCATAAAGAAAATGAAATTGAATAATTGGTACAAATGTTGGAAAGAGACAATAATTATTATCCTTTATATATATATATATATATATAAGTTATCGTCTGTGGAGAAAATACAAGAAAATCTATCGACGCATTATTAATATGGATAACATGGTCCAATAATGGGAAGTGGTACAATTAAGCAGCAATAATGCTTATTATATAGAAGCCAAAAATGTTCAAAATATGATAGAAAAATTATTCCATCATATGAGCAATAAAATACATAAAATGTCTAGAAATCAATTCAACTAGAAATGTTCAGGACCCATATGAAGCGTATTACCAAACTTTACTAAAGGCAAAAAACACCCCCCTAAATAAATGGAAAACCATTTTCCATGTTTTTAGGAAGTCATGTTTGATGGGAAGGCTTGGCAAGGTAAACATTTTCTATGAAATTGTTTACAAATTCATTGTGATTCCAGTCAATACCCTCAGTGGTATTGCACTTAGGACTTGGCAAAACCATTTTAAAGATAATTGGGATTGAGAAGAATCAGCCTAGCCACAAACAGTTTTGAAGAATAATGACAGAAAATCACTTGCACCACCCCATGAATCTATACAAGCCAAAAGATTGTAATACTAGCACACACAAAAAAATCAGTGGCACAAAACAGAAAATAAATACACAGATTGTTGTACTTGTTCATAATGTAGCAAACTTTTGTGTGCAGAGACTGTAACCACTGTGACAAATAGTACCCCAGTTGCAGGTCAAGTGCGATAATTCTTCTGAAGTCACCTTGACAAAGACTAGGGTGAAGAAAGAGTTGGAGTCTAGAGCATAAAATTTAAGGAAGCAGTCACTCTCAGGGCAGTGCAAGTGCCTACTCTGTATGTGCATGAACCTGACAGAAAGATACTCCTTAAATTTTATACCTATTTTTACTTAACCCTGGTCAAGGGCTGGGGCTCACTCTCTTTAAAGTGAGCTGTTGAAACTACTCCACAGCAGCCTCACTAATTTTATCCATTAACACCTACATCGTAATCCCTGGTCATTAGATCTTATCCACACCTCTGCTCCCGATAAGTTCTGTATATTCTTGCCTCTGACTCAACCACCCCTTCGGAAAGTTTTTCACTGTGCCTTGGCCAATATAGATCCATTATCAGCAAACTCCCCAGACATCCTCATCTTTCAGAGAGTACTTCCTGTACTGGTTTGTCTTAACTGAACCTGAGAACACAGTATCCCCTGAAATTTGGTGAAGCCATACACTTGGGTCTCAAGATCAGAAGATAGGATCTATGTTTTTTCTTTTCTTTGAATTGCAAGATAAATCACTACAACTCTCTATAAAGCAGATAATTCTCCATGATCTTTTTACAAAACAAAGAAAAACTCCTACTCTTTTGGTCTTTACCACCATCCACTCTTCATTGCCACTATTTGCCCTCATGGTTACACCACCCCATCCATTTAAGAAGTGACGGTAGCTCACTGTTTTCCTCTGTTCCAACTTCTGTCATTACCTCAAGTGACTCAACACCAATCCAGATGCTCACACAGCACCCTGCCCCTCGGTTTCTTTTTCTTTTTCTTTTTCTCATCTCCTACGATCTTCTCCCTTCTTCCTCTTCACCCTATGACCACAATACAGCCTGAACAAATTGTTTCCCAAAACTGTTGCGCATTCAACATCACTAATCCAAACCTCCCAGACTCTGACCACACCTTCCTCTCCTTCTAGCCCGCTTCTTTAGCGACATACTCTGACTATTCTTTAATTTCAGGGCCTCTTTTACTGACTCGTAATTCTTTTCTTTTATTAGCCCTTTGCTTTCTCCTGTCCCTGAAATTCTGTGATTCATCATTTATTGAAATTCTTGAAACTGAAATTCCTTGCACCCTTCTGTTTTTAATTATTTCCATATAGACAATGGGTTTTCCATATATGCAGTTGATAAGCTTAGCAATGTTTGAAACAGTCATACAATAAGACATTCGTAATCACCTACTCCAAATAGAGTTTCAAAATTGGCTCAGTTTCTAGTACGATAATTTTTTCTAGTCAGTATCTGCTCCCTTGAGTTAAATACCTATTTTAAACTCAACACCCTGTTTTACTCCCCAGAAAACAGAGGAAATAAGTGATGAGATCGTCTCTATCTTCCCAAACCCACCTGTAAACCTGTATAATCCTAAGACATTTAATCATTGCTTTCTCCTCTTAAGTAGGTATTGTCTCCATGCAAGGTTTCTGGATGCTCCTACCATTCATCTTCTTAGGAACCTTATACTGAATGGAACCCCTTTACCTTCCTGGCTATTCAACTATTCTTTCTCAACGGAAACATTACCATAATTTTAAACATATGCAAATCTCTCCTATGTGAATCCTTCTGAAGATAATTTTAGCTGTAATGAGGCATAATTTATATACTATGAAAGAGAAGGTGATAACTTTTAGTGGCACATAAAATACATTTTTAATTAACAAAATCAAAATAACTTAAATTATATCTTATTTCTGTGTTATGACCAATTTAGTGAGAAAATGAAGAACAATAAAAAAATTTTAAAAGACAGATGAGAGAAAAACAAGGATGTGGTATAATAAATACCTAGGCACATAAAGTAATGGAAAAATTTTAAAAGGGTTTTATTTTGCAACTTACAGACCTCTAAAATCTTGTCCCATTTCAACTACCAATAGGCCGACTTGTAAATGCCATTTCTTGGTATAGGTCCAAGATCAATTTTCCTTTTTGGGCCCAGCATTATTTTCTGAATTAAAAATTATTTATTGTGCACTGCTATTTATGTACATACTTATGTTTGCAGTTCGTGTAGCTTTTTGACATACAATTATAAATAATTATCTGCAGTTCAAGTGTCCTCTGGAACCTACTAGTCAATTTCAAAAAAAAAAAAAAAAAAAGATGCACCTGGAGGTTGAGAACCTCAAACATGGTGGAACTGATTATGCAACTTTTCAGCTCCCCATCATTAGCTTCTTTGTTCTTCTTCCGTCTGAACTTGACAAAATCTGCTTTGGCAGGGAATGGGAAATTTACTGGAATTAGAGAAGAGATGGGAACCAGTTTGTGTCACTCAGGAGAATGGAAGCAAAAGCATGATTACACTCTTCCACATGTGGAATAGTACTATTGCACATAAAGATGAAAACCCAGTTCAAGAATGATAGTTCAGTTTGATCCAAAATAATTCCTTAAGCCAAAACTGCCCATATACTTTAATTATTCTCATGATTTTAAGACATAGTCCTAATCCTAAACATGAACTTTCAGTGGAATACAGTACTGAGACAAGCAGAATTCATGTATGCATACCAATAGGTAGGTTAAACTAAGCAGTCTCACATATGTAAAAGAAAATAAATCTCTGGTAAAGTAACACATTAGTTAATGTGCATGTCTTTGATGTCTTAAAAATATAATGTCTTCATTACATTCAAGATATTTAGCAAAGATCATATGACAGTTATATTAATATCATATAATTATCATATATTACATATAATAATCATATAATTACTGTTTATAGTATCACATAAGCAATAATATATCTTTGGAGAATTCTCTAGTTGTCTTAGAGAGCTAAAGTTGGAGATGTTGATTAACTATGTACTGTTAGAAAAACTAAAGTTTTGATTAACTTAAAATTATAGGCAACAACTAAAAACAATCTTTGTATCCATGTACTTGTACTTAAGGAATAGGAAGTGAAAAGATTATGCATTTATCTGTCTTTCAGTGAAACACTTTACAAATATATTCTTGGAGAAGCAGGACACGTTAGTCCTTTTAACTGATCTGTTAGCTTCTGGGAAAGGCCCACTCATTTTCTGAATCCTATACATCTGGTATTCTGTAGATGCAGTCCCGGTGAGAATATTTGTCATCTTCCAATTATAGTAGCATCATATCTGTGCTCTGAAAATATATCTGCCTGAGAAAATTAGTGCCAGTTTTTCCCAACTCTTAAGGAGAACTACACTGATAATAAGCTTATGGCAATAAACAAAGTATTTGGAAAAGAGTGATACTAGGATTATGCTCTGGACTTTTCATCTTTATAATAATTTTAATTTCTCTGAAATTTATTTTATGTCAGAATTTGTAGTATGAGAAATTTCCATAATAGAATTACACTGATAGAACAAGTATAGGACAATAAAATAGTTCTACATTGTAGATGGTATCTCTATACTACTATTAAAAGAGATTATTTTGTGTACATATCAGAATGGAACACAGTTGATTTATGATATCAAGAAGACAGGGAATGTATCAAAGATTGACATTTTCGGAAGTCTACTTTGAGTTTCAAGATAGCAGGTAAGTGTCAGTATTATAGCCTGGAGTTATAAAAAAGATAAAACTATATAATTACTTTGCCCTCCAATCTGAGAATACTTAGAGAAAATGTCTCAGGGCATAAAACCCAGAACTTCAATGGACTTTGGAGGAATGTGCAACTGATGTAATACACAGTTGCAACTTCCATAACCATCTTCACATCCTTAGCGTTTGTGGTCTGAAAGTGATATTCCAACCCAAGGCTAGCTGGAAAATAAATTGATATTATGGTTAACATCACCCAGCAATATCTCAGAGGTTATCAATGTTATCTCTCTGTCATTCATTTTATCCCTGTGGAAAACTTTTCTATTGTCAAATCCAAGCCAAGAGAAAATACCCACATTCTACTTGTTCTTTTACAAAAGAAAAGAAAAACTAAAAAGAAGAAAAGTGGAAAAAATAAAAGAAGAAAGATTCATACCAAAAAAAAAAACACTATTTCATGAAATAGGTAAGTAGACAGTGGGTATTTTATGTAGAAAAAGTACAGGAAGAAAGAAAGTGAAAGTTATTCCTTTTATAGATTAGTCTCTTTGTATATTTGGATCATCCATTCTGAACGAATTACCAGTTATTGGACTGAAATATCAGGAAATTTTAAGAGAGGAACTTTTTTTTAGATTAAACAGCTATTAAATTTGGTGATTAATTATTGATCAATTAGCCTCAGTAGAGAGGATTTAAGTTTGACTCCTCTAAAATACTTCAGATCTGGGCTGCCTGTCCTTGGAAATGAAGTGCAGTGGAATTAAAAGGCCTTCCCCCAGGTTGCAGAAGTTCACTTCCCAGAGGATTCTGACCTGAAGCACAACATCCCCAGGAATAGTGGGTCATTTTTAGATAATTCCCTCTAAATTAAAGGTAGGTAATTAGGTAGGATGATTAGTAAGAAGATGGGGCATATGAAGAAACATAAAAATTAACATGGCATCTCTCAGACTAAATTTGAAAAGTACAATGAAAGAAGTATATGTCTTATTCACCCCTGATACTGTCCTGGGTGCTACTTAATTCAAGATTTATCTATCAACAAACAGCCTCTGGTAACCACAAATATGATCTCTTTTTATGAGTTTGTTTGTTTTTGAAGTATAATTGACCTACAACACTATGTTAGTTCCTGGTACACAACATAGTGGTTTGATATCTCCGTACATTTCAAAATGATCACCACAATAAATCTAGTTCATACAGAGACTAGCCACTCTGTCGTTTGACTGGAGCATTTAGTCCATTTACATTTAAAGTAATTATTGATAGCACTTATTGCCATTTTGTTAATTGTTTGGGGTTGCTTTTGTAGTTCTTTTTCATTCCTTTCTTCTTGTTTTGCTCTCTTCCCTTGTAATTTGATGACTGTCTTTAGTGTTACGTTTGAATTCCTTTTTCTTTTTTGTACGTGAATCTTTTTTGTATTGATTTTTGGTTCGTGGTTACCATAAGGTTTATATATAGTTATATAAACTATAGCTATATATATGATTATTTTAAGTTGCTGATCTCTTTAGTTCAAACTCATTGTAACCACCCCGCATTTTCACTCCCTGTTCCACATTTAATCTTTTCAACATCATATTTTACATCTTTATGTTTTGTGTATACCTTAACTACTTACTGTGGATATAAATGATTTTACCACTTTTGTCTTTAACCTTCCTACTAGATTTATAAGTGGTCGGCCTACTACCTTAACTGTATATCTGCCTTTAACAATGAGATTTTATTTTATAATTTTCATATTTCTAGTGGTAGCCTTTTCTTTTTTGTTTAGAGAAGCCCCTTTAACACTTATTGTAAAGCTGGTTTCCTGGCACTGAACTCTTTTAGCTTTTGCTTGTCTGTTAAACTCTTGATCTCTCCTTCACTTTTTGGTCAGCAATTACAAGAGCGCCCTTCCCCAGCCTCATACCTGCAACAAGTGCTATAGCTGGGCATCAGTCAAGGGCCTGAGAGGAAGAAGATGTCACTCGCAAATTTGGTCATTTGAGGAGAGTATAATAAAGAGATATTTTCAAAGATGTTGGCAGGAGAAAAGGGAACTCACAAGAGTTTGCTACCAGAATTTGTTAGAGCTGGATGGTCTTACAACCTCTAAAACTAAAGAAGCAAAAGGAGGGAGCAGAGAAGGCCAAATGATTAGTACTTGACTTTGGTGAAGGAAGCAGGAAAATAAATACCCAGCCTCGCTCTCTGTCACCCAATATCTGCTGCTACTGCCTCCCATTGGACAAACCCAACTGGAGGCCAGAGGACAAAGGAGTCAAAAAACCACCAATTCTCTTAAGGCTGCCAGGTCACAGAGCACGCTGGAGAAGGATGAAGAGTATTTGGAGGAGCAAACAGGGGACATTCCACACAAGCTCCTCCAAATTTTTAAAGGAATAGCTCATGGTTACATTAATTAGTCCTGCCCTGACTGCTGGAGAATTTGAGCATCCTTGCATTTACATGCTGGATTTGTATAGCTGTCCTTCTGTGAATTGTCTTCTCACATTCTTTGCACATTTTTAATTTGGCATTTGAGTTTGTTTCTTCCCATTTTGCAGTGACTCCTAGTATATTTTTTGTTATCTTGCCTTTCAAAACCTACTGTCTCTCTCTTGATTTAGACTACATATTCCTTTGCCATACCCAGGATTTAAGAAAAAAACCTTATAGAATTCAAATATATATAATTTTGTTTAATAGATTCTGAATTTCCAGTTTGGAGAAAGACGATGTCCTTCACCTACAGATGGTATCTTTTATATATTCCAATATATATATATATATATATATTTTTTTTTAACAATAAAACTTTAATTCATCCAGAATTTGTTTTCATATGTGGTATAACCAGGTGTGTACTTTTATTCTTCCAGAAGCCTAGCCAGCTGTGCCAGAACCATTTTATGAATAAAACATTCTATCATTAATAAATTTAACCATCATTTTTATATATATCAAATTTCTACCTACACTGAAATCAATTTCTGGATACTCTTTATTATTTCCTGCAGTTTGTTTATTCAAAGACCAAGACCAGAGAGATTTAATTACACTGGTTTTATAGTGTGATCTAATGTCTAAAGTGGAAGTCACCCACCAGTTGTTTTCTTTTCATACTTTTCTTGGATACTTTAAAACATTTATTATTTATTATAAAATATAATATAATTTTTCCAGTAAAAAAACGATCGGGATTCTAATTGAAATTGCATTATTTAATATATCAATTTTGGTGTATTGATATTTTAATGACAATAAAAACTCCCATTAACAGCATGGCATGTCCTTACATTTGTTTGGATAATATTTTATATCCATCAGTTTAACTTAATAGCTTTCTACCTAAAAGTCCTGAGTTTTTCCTGTTAAATCTCTTCTTAAACTTTTCTAGTTTTGTTGTTAGTGGGAATGGAAATTTTTTCCATTCTATTTCTAGTAATTAATTGCTAGAGTTGAATAAAGTTTATCTGGTCCCAGACAACGTTACCAAATTGTGTGATTGTAATAGCTTTACTCTAGTCTCTTGAGTTTTCTAGGTACAAAATCATGCTATCAGAAAAGAGATCATTTGAGCACTACTTTTTCAATTTTTATTAGTGATATTTCACATATGCAAATCCACAGAGAATAATAAAATGAACATTTTCCCCAGCCCAGTCTAAGTCATAAAGCACTACACATGTGGCTGCACACTGCAGGTGTAACTCTTCCGTGACGCCATCCCACTCCTTCCCCTACCAAGAACTGCTCTCCTGAGTCATTCCCATGAATATTTGCATTCCTAAAAACTACAGTGAATTGTCTTGTGCCTCATAAATAACATCACACTGTATTTATCTTTCTGCAATTCATTTTCATTCAACATTATGTTCCTAAGTTTTTTTCACGATGATACATGTAGTTCTAATTTATTTACATTAATTGATATGTACTATTTTAATGAAGGAACACATTATGATGTATTTGTCCATTTCCTTGTTAGTGTTTCAGAGTGATTTTTGTTTCTATTATAAAGTTTGCTGCTATGATGTCTTTTTATGCACATGAGTCAGAATATGTATCTTGAAACCGAATTCCTTGGTTGAAGTCTATTTTTTTTTCTTTCTTTTTTTTTTTTTTTGGCCTTTGATACCAACTTTATTTAGTACATTTGAAACTGCTTCTAGGACCTCATTCAATACCCCTTAACCTAGATCATCACACTAACCTTCCAACTAACTCCTCACCCTCAGTTTTTCTCTCCAATGTCCATCCTCACACTACCCTGGGTTTACCTTATGAAGCGTAGCTAAAACTATGTATTAGTTCCTAATCAAAACATCTAACTATTACTCATTACTTAACGAAAAGTGTCTAAACTGTAAGTCTGACATTTAAAAAGTCATCCTCATTGGATATACTTTTTCAGTTGATCTCCTTGATCAGACCCCTTTATTTTTTATTATTATTTTTTAACATCTTTATTGGAGTATAATTGCTCTACAATGGTGTGTTAGTTTCTGCTTTATAACAAAGTGAATCAGCTATACATATACATATATCCCCATATCCCCTCCCTCTTGCGTCTCCCTCCCACCCGCCCTATCCCACCCCTCTAGGTGGTCACAAAGCACCAAGCTGATCTCCCTGTGCTATGTGGCTGCTTCCCACTAGCTATCTATTTTACATTTGGTAGTGTATATATGTCCATGCCACTCTCTCACTTCGTCCCAGCTTACCCTTCCCCCTCCCCGTGTCCTCAAGTCCATTCTCTACGTCTGTGTCTTTATTCCTGTTATTTTTATTTTCAACTTGAAAGACTATTGACAAAGTGTTCTCCAAAGTATTTTGTGTCATCTTGTCATTTTATACTTCAACCAGCAATTCCCATTCCTCTCCCTTCTATACAACACTTGTAAGATACATTTTAAAAAATCTTGCTAATACAGTGGATGTAAAATAGTATCTTGTAGTTTTGATTTGCACTTCAATTTCTCATGAGACTATTTTATATATATAGGCCATTGAGATTTCCTCTTCTGTGAATTATTTCTTCATGTCATTTTTAAAAATAAGTTTATTTATTTATTTATTTTTGGCTGTGTTGGGTCTTCGTTGCTGGGCACGGGCTTTGTCTAGTTGCGGCAGGCGGGGGCTACTCTTCATTGCGGTGCGCGGGCTTCTCATTGCGGTGGCTTCTCTTGTTGCGGAGCATGGGCTCCAGGCGCGTGGGCCTCAGCAGTTGCAGCACGCAGGCTCAGCAGTTGTGGCTCGCGGGCTCCAGAGCACAGGCTCAGTTGTTGTGGCGCATGGGCTTTGTTGCTCCACAGCATGTGGGATCTTCCCGGACCAGGGGTTGAACCCGTGTCCCCCACATTGGCAGGCGGATTCCCAACCACTGTGCCACCAGGGAAGTCCTTCTTCATGTATTTTAACCAGTTTTTTAAATGAGTTGTTTGCCTTCTCTTATTGATTTGTTCAAGTTCTTTACATGCTCTGGAAAATAACCTTTGGTCACTATATGCATTGCAAAATCTTCACCCAGTCTATGGTCTTTTTTGTGGTGGTGGTGGGTAGAGTGGGAGGGACATTTTCTCCTAAAAAGTCTAACAATTCCATGAGTGCAAGAAAGTTTCCTATCTCCAGTGCTGGAACAGTTCCTGGCATATAATAGGTGTTCAAAAATTTTTTTTGGATGAAATAACAATGTCTTTGAATTCTATAGGTCTACTGTAACTCCTGAGGTTTTTAAATGGCTAGTCTCTTAATTTAGTATCCCACTATCCCAATGAATACCATATTAATTTTAAATTTTGAGATTCCATCATACATTAAAATTTAGAAGTAAGAGCAATTCTTGTCTTTTTGACAACGACCTAGAATTGTACCAAGTGAAAATTAGCATAGAGAAAGTATTAGAGTACTGGCCCCTGGAAAAATGTAACCCATGCCTTGCTCTCACAAAAAATAACAGTTAAGAATGTATGTTAAAATCTATTCATGGTTTTCCAAATATCAGAAAGAAAACTGAAAAAAGCCAAAAGGCCAAATACAATCTCCAAAATTCTAAAGACTTAATATATGAAATTAATGTATGTTTATTATTTTTCTGATTTTGATACCAGGAAAATCCTATAAATAAAATTTTAATAATCTTCCCTCAAGAAAACATACAGTTAACTTGATAGTTCTTAGATTTCCTAATATTTAAAGCAAGGCATTGTGGGAGGCATGACTCTAAAGTTAAAACAACTTGGATTTGAGTTTGGACTTTATTTTTTGCAATGTATTTAATGCTATATTACCTCAATTACAGGTTACCTATCAATTATAGGTTGAGTACATAGTATATTTAATACATCAGGCTTAGATTTTGGAATAAATTCTCATGGTCATTTTAATGCACTGTAGTAGGCTAGTAGGGAATAATTGTGCCCAAGGGAGTTTTTTATGTATTTTTCAATCATATCAAGTTGTTTGGTCCCATGTTAAAGTAGGCATTGTTTATGAGATGATGACAACCATTCTAAAATTCTGATAGTTTCCTAAGTAAACAATTTAAGATAAAATTCTATTTATCAATCGTGTACTACATACAAGATACTGTACCAACATAATGCAGAGACAAAGTCATAGTATTTATAACCTAGAGTTGGATTAAGTCTTAGTCACATTAACAAATCTAAGAATATATATTGGAAGTAAAATGCCATATGGGAGAGACAAACAGGTATCACTAGAGTAAAGAAAAATTATGTAGAGTCTAGGTAGGTTGGAGAATCATGAAAGCAACAATAAGTGGCGAATACTATAGAAAAATATAAATTAAAGAAATAAAAATAAACAGAAGCACAGAAACTGTAAAGGTAAAAGTACATTTGGGAACCAGCTAATGTCCCAAACCAGGTTGGTTGGAATGTTGATTATACTTTGAGAAATAGCAGTTGATTCAGTGAGAAGGTTTAATGTTATTCTCTCCTAAAATGACCCATCCTTCCCTGCAGTCACCAATTTTAATCTGACACTTTCATAAGATCCAGGTCAAATGCCTCCTATTTTCTAAAATGTTCCTTGAAATAAATGTTAGCTCCTCTGAACTCCTATAGCATTTTATTTGTGCTTTCCTCGTGGCACTTGCCAATCATGAGGATAAAATGCATTAGGCTAAAAGTTCATTATGGACAAGAAAACCCCAAATTCTTTGTGCATAGGAGATGTACAATAGAATTTAGTGAGTTCATACATCAGAATCACTGAAATGGAACCAAGAATAATATCCATGTAAAACCATAAGTTCGGGCTTCCCTGGTGGCACAGTGGTTAAGAACCCGCCTGCCAATGCAGGGCACACGGGTTCGAGCCCTGGTCCGGGAAGATCCCACATACTGTGGAGCAACTAAGCCCGTGTGCCACAACTACTGAGCCCGCATGCCGCAACTACTGAAGCCTGTGCTCCTAGAGCCCGTGCTCCACAACAAGAGAAGCCACTGCAGTGAGAAGCCCTCACACTGCAACAAAGAGCTGCCACTGCTCGCCACAACTAGAGAAAGCCCGCACGCAGCAACGAAGATCCAATGCAGTCAAAAATAAATAAATTTATTGAACTGAATTCCTTAGGCTTAAAAATCAAAGCCCAGTAAGCTATCAATAAAACTGTCTAAAGTAAAAGAAATATTGAAGCAATCTTTAACACATGAAAATCTAATAATTCAAATGAAATAGCCTTTTTTTTTGACAATGTACTCAGGAAATAGTGGCCAAATTTTCAAGAAAATAATTGCCTTAAATGAAATTGGAAAAAAAATAAGCCTTGTGGTAAATTTTGTTGAGTGAATCAAGATTTGTTTTCCCAAGGGAAAAATAATGAGTTAGAAATAAAACCAAAGTAAAGAAAACTAAATTATGGCAAGTTCATTGAAGTGTAATACCTACTCTAATGGCTTCATCCAAAATATGTCCAAATATTTTCAGACCACAGATTTTTAAAGGAAAGCTCATTTTCTGGCTAACTGGGTAGGCTGTGTTAAAGAATATTCTAGGCATTACCTCTGTTAATTTAAGTGTTCTAAAGATTTTGTAATATCTTACTTACCAGGAATTTCAATGACATATATAAAGCACAAGAAATTCCAGCTTAGGCTCTGTGAGTCCTCTGTTGTGATTTTTTACATTGAAAACTATTTCCTCTAAAAATAGAACTACCATGTGACCTAGCAATCCCACTGCTGGGCATATACCCTGAGAAAACCATAATTCAAAAAGAGTCGTGTACCACAATGTTCATTGCAGCTCTATTTACAATAGCCAGGACATGGAAGCCACCTAGGTGTCCACTGACGGATGAATGGATAAAGAAGATTTGGCACATATATACAATGGAATATTATTCAGCCATAAAAAGAAATGAAATTGAGTTATTTGTAGTGAGGTGGATGGACCTAGAGTCTGTCATACAGAGTGAAGTTAAGTCAGAAAGAGAAAAACAAATACCGTATGCTAACACATATATATGGAATCTAAAAAAAAAAAAAAAAAAAATGGTCCTGAAGAAACTAGGGGCAGGACAGGAATAAAGATGCAGATGAAGAGAATGGACTTGAGGACACAGGGAGGGGGAAGGGTAAGCTGGGACGAAGTGAGAGAGTGGCATGGACATATATACACTACCAAATGTAAAATAGATAGCTAGTGGGAAGCAGCCACATAGCACAGGGAAATCAGCTTGGTGCTTTGTGACCACCTAGAGGGGTGGGATTGGGAGGGTGGGAGGGAGACGCAAGAGGGAGGAGATATGGGGATATATGTATACATATAGCTGATTCACTTTGTTATACAGCAGAAACTAACCCACCATTGTAGAGCAATTATACTCCAATAAAGATGTTAAAAAAAAAAAAAGACTATACCTTTGAATATACTCTTATTGGCAAGAAAAATGATTTGTTTTAAATAAGATGGTTTAGTTTAATAAAAATTTTTGGTACACACTGATAAATAGTATACTTTAATGGTTTCAAATATATTGGAATTTGATTAAAAAAAACAAAAAAAACAAAAAACAAACAAAAAAAAACTAGTTCCTCTTAATCACAACAATGGCAAAATTGCTTCTCTTAAGGAAGGGCATAAGCACTGCATCTCATGTCTTCCAGGATTCCTAGCCTGGAAAGAAGTGCCTCGTTTTTCATCTCTGCAATAATCTTCTTTTACCAGGTGTATAAATCATCAAGATACAACTTTAAAGTCCATTTCAAATGCACATACTCTTGAAACCATACTTTACAATTCCTGGTATCTCATTATTTAATTAAACAAAACTCCATTGCACTAAGTTATTCTAGGCCTCTTGCTGCGGGAAACACAAAGATTTAAAAAAGATATTCTTCCTATCTTTAATTACATTTGAAACTAGTGGGGAAAAGATACCTATATAGAAATCACCATAGTAAATACAGAATGAAGTAAGCGCTGCAATAGAGCTGTAATCAACTCTCCTCAGGTCACACTAATCTGAAGCATACACCAGGACCACGTTATCAGTAATAAACCATTCTCTTCTGGCTCTGCCCCAACACTTGATTACAGGAAGTCCAGTCACTCAACCCCAATTACATACAAACAACCCGGGTGGTGATATTATTTCCTCACTTATATGTTTTCTTGGATAGATTCTAATCTGCATGGGGTTGGTGGTGAGGAGGCGGGAGCCATGTCTGTCTAGTTTATCATTATATCCCTAGTAACTAATACTGCACTGTGCTTGTAAGTGTCTGTTGAATAAGTAAGTGTATCATGAATTAAGGGTCCTGAGTAGCTAAGCTTCCTATGAGTTTGTGCTGTCCGCACCCTGTGGCACCCACCTTTTTCACCCTGCACTCCAGCTACTGCAGTGGGTCTCCCTAGTTCATCGTGGTGCTCTTGATCTGAGCAGCCTCCCTGTTCTTGTTGATTCCCTTCAACACAGGTTGATATTCTCTCCCACTTTGTTTTCACCCCATATGTACCAGCGTGAACTATTGTACCCAGTGCGTTCCAGCAATTACCCCACGTCAAGGACAGGGCTACACACTCCTACACAGAGACTATGTATTGTCTATATCATAGGCTGGAAAGCAAAACTGTTACATGACATTAGCTTTAATGCACTCATCAATGCAACCCCTTAACCGTGGGATTAGGACATGGATCTAAACAAGCTGGAATAAAGGAAATCTTCGGTGACGCACGTGGCTGTATAATCAGAAGACCCATTTCCCTCCAACATGGATTCATCTTCTTTGGACCCAGTTTGTGTACGTATATTTTCCATGCTCTTTGAATATATTTTTTTCTAGGAAATTCCACAAGTCTTATCATAAATAAATCCCATATAGCTTAAACCATCTGGCAATCCAGATATATCTACATTTTGGCATGAACTCCTTAGAGACACAGTTGCAAAGGGCTAACATTGAAATGTTTAAATCAAATTAATCATCTTCTGAGTTACTACAGACTATCTCAGAGAAGAGATCATAAAAAAGAATGAATTGGCCCACTTGGCACTCTAATTATTGAAGAGAATAAAGGAAAGAATAAATCTTGAAATCTAAAGATAATATTATTTGTTGGATAGTCAACTGACCTTGATTTGAAGTCCAGCTAAGCCACTTCTGATCTCTCTATGTGTTATACGTAAGTTTGGGCAAGGTATAACCTCTGAGTCCTAGCTTTCTCATAAAGATCAGATAACATTACTTATTTACAGGTTTGTTTTGAAAATCAAATGATACAGTGGAATTGAAAGCAACTCGTAAACTGAATAATACAGTACAAAAGTCAGTTGTTGATTTCCTCCTTTACCTTCACACACTCTCTTATATTTTTCTCTCCGCCTGCTTTCAAAGCTTTTGATGCTGGAGACAAATTTACCATGCCACATAAAAGCATAGGATACAATTTTTTTAAAGCACACAATCTAAGACGTCAATTTGGCTTGTGGTGAACACTAATTTTTGTTCTTAATATTAAGCTTCTGGAACCCATTAAAAAATTACTAATGTTCTGTTTATATTGTAGTGAGGCCATGAATTCCTTCACCTATCATGGCTGAAAAAAAAAAGACAACCAGAATCTTGTAATATACTCTAGAATAATGTTTTTCAAACTTCTTTGACCATTTCCCATGTTAAAAAATTGATTTTACATTGAGTTCAGCACATATATACAGGCAGTAACAAACACACACAAAACCCCCAAAGTTCTCATGAAACGATACTTAAATTTAATAGAAGTGATGCATTATATTTTCTCATCTACTACATTCTAATTCTTTTTTTAACTGTTGCTGGCTACCTATTATTTTATGACTGGTTTCGACCTGCAGTTTGAAGAACAATGCTTGCATTGAGAGGATTTTCTCCCACTGGAGTTTTTGTTGAAAACAACAGAAAGATAATCTTGCTAATTTAAGTAGAAAATGAATTTATGAACAGGATACCAGATATCACACGGAATCAGCAAAGAAGTAACAGAAATTAAGGGATTCTTCTGGGTAGCAGAGAGGAAAGTCAAGGTCATGCCGTAGCAACTGTCTGGTTAAGGTACAGCTGCTGTGCTGTTCCCACTGGTCATCCACCAGCAGTGAACATCATTTCATAGCCACGGCAACTGTGGTAGGACTCTTGACTCCACTGCTGTGGCTTCAAGTCATTTCTCCTATGACTCTGTGTGTGTGTGTGTGTGTGTGTGTGTGTGTGTGTATCCTTCTCCAGATGTGAAGTCTGGTGGAAGCATATATTTGACTTAGACCGTGTGTATAGCAAGGATATTTAGAAGCTGAGCTGCCAAAAAATAACAAATACACAGTACAAAGTTCTTTTCAATCTCTGGTTACTTAGTATTATTTATAACACTGGATTCAGTAGAATCCTCAGCCAGTAGTTTAGTCTTCATCTCCTCTTGTACCAATGGCTATGCAATAAGACCTGAGGAGGAAAGGACCGAAATAGAGACTTTCTGAATCATCACTTAAGCCTTGATAGTCCACAGGACAAGATCTTCTCTGCTGTGAAGGCAGAAGGAGCAGCTGCTGGTCAGAGGGAGCCTGAGGTCTGGTAGCAGATGCCCCGCCCCTCCCACCTCAGTGGGCTGAATTATATGAACCATCTGAAAGTTTCCCTTGGCTTTTGGTTGGGTTTGGTCAAAGACGAACTTGGCAGGAGATCAGATGGAGGGAGAAGATGAGGTTCGTGTATTTATTTCCCATCACCTTCCCTCTGAGAGCAGACAGGTTCCCTTCTCTGAAGGTTCCTGATTCTCTCAAGGCAGCTCACGCCTCAGGAATCTCTCCTTCAGGCTCCAGTAACTGGAACCCTCTTCTTACCCCTCCAGGTCTAGAGGAAGTAACAGTTCCAGTTCCTGCACTATCTATGCCCATGTCTTTGTAGAAAGCCTCTTTAATAATTAACCTCTCTGTGAATTACCCTATTCCAAGTATGCTAACTGCTTCCTCTTGGGAGCCAGCTTAATACAGATCATAGCTTGACTTTACCAAAATTACATAGGCTGGGTTGAGCCAAAAATTATTTGACCTCAGTTCTCTATAAAATGTGTACCCTAAGAATAATTGTGCTGCTTAAGAATACGGTTATTCAGGTTACAATAAAAATGATAAATTCTAAAAAGTATTTTACAGATTATCATTAGGAATAGTATGAAATTAATATTGCAATATAGCCAAATTTGATTATAAAGATCAAATGTGATAAAACATAATAAAACATAGATGTTAATTATGTGAAGAATAAAATGGGCACAATAAAATTTTCTCCCTCCACTTCATTAAAAAGACTTTTAGTACTGCTATTTTTTTAAATAATCATTTTAATTCCAAGTAGAAATAATGAAATCTTGGATATGTTTCAATACAATCACCACACTATATTGACTGAGCAGCTAATTTGATTAAAATAATTGTCTGACAAAATTAAATCCTTAATAAAGAAACATCTCAGTGTACCAAAGAAGATACCATCTTTGAAACAGTAAACAATGTTTTTGTTTATTTGCAGTGCTGAGGCTGAAACAATAAAATAGAAAGATTATACCGGAATATCATTTCAGTTTTTCTCACTCTCTTGGACCTCAGAGATGCTCCAAGAGAGATGAGGGTACCTGGTAGCCATGGCAATGCATTTTGGAACATGCCCAGAGCTCCAAAAAGGGCCTAAACGGACGATGCTACTATAGCTGAAGCAACAGCTTACGTACAGGACACAGGTGAAGACAACTCCAGGGGACTTCAAAAAATACATGAGCAGCATTCTCCTTTCCATAAGCAAATATGGAAAGAATGCAGGAGAACTGTGTTATTGCTCTTAATGTTATCTCCCCATCTGTACCCTTGGTAAGTTTTAGAAAAACCTGTGCTACCTAAAAAAGCAAAACATAAGTCTGTAACAACAGCTGTAAAATATGTTTTTTTGCTCAGAGTCCTGAGTGACTGCATGTGTGTGTTTTGGGTGTAGGAAGAGTGTTCATTCAGGGGCAAATTTCTCCATCATCAACTAGTTCATTCTAAAGTCACCACGGTCACTTCTGTCTACTCAGTGGAAGGGGAAAAAGCACAGATCATCTTTCTTGGGGGGTCTTTTGGGATAAGAAAATAATTTTTACAAATATTCCATTAGAGCTTAGTTACCTGAACCTACCTAACTACAAATATATTCTAGCTGTGTTACCAGAGAAGACGATAAAGTGGGTTTTGGTTAACACTTAGCAGATGCTGTCATAAATTTATCCTGTTTTTTTCTCACTTAATTCATTACCCTCTTTTGCAAATTTTATTTGAGTAAATCAGATTCAGTAGCTTCACAATATCCTATCATGTGAACATACAGTAATGCACTGAGCTATTTTCTCAATTAGCAGCTTATCAGGTTTAGGGGTGTTACAAATCACACTGCTATGAACATTTTTATACATAAATTATGATTTATCATAAACTCATTTCCTCAGACAAAATGTACAAAAGAGGAAAACAAAGTCTAAAGACACTTTAAAGTGTCTTGGTAATCTTGCAAATTGCTTTCCAGAAAGATCGGACCAATTTACATTTCCATGGGAAGAACATGAGGGGGCTGATGGCTTTAATCAATACCCTTGCTGGTATTGATTGAAACGATATCATTCATATTTGCCATTTTGACAAACAAAACAGTCAGCAAAACACTGGTTGAAAGTACATTTCATTGATTTTTAGAGTGGTTATGGGGTAGGAGATGGATGGGCCCCAGGCTGGGCAGGTGGAGTTCGTCCCCTGTGGACAGATTCTCCAAAATAGCAGGAGGGAGGAGAAGCTAAGCCCTGCCCAGATAATAGACCACATATTTCTCATTCTCGAGGTCAAGGAGACCTTCCTGACTACACATGTGCAGAAAGGCTCCTTGAATGTCAAAAAGGGATGGGACGCCACCACATAGTAGGTGAAGTCAACCTACCCATAGGCCTCTTTGCTAGCATCCAGCTTGGCTGAGGGATGCGCGCACACACTGGAGGACCCTGAGATATACCAAATACGAACTCAGAACCAGGTAAAGCAAGATGACTGGCCAAAGGAAACCCAGAAGAAATGCCCCATAAAAGTGATTCAAACTACAATGAGGGCGCGACTCTCCCTCTGAGCCCACCCATATGTCTATCCACACGTACCCTTTTCCCTCCTAATAAACACTATACTTGTTTCACTGCTTTCTGTCTCTCTGTGGAAATTCATTTCTACCCAGCTGATGGGCCAGGGCCTTGTCACTGGTCACTGGTCTAGTGGCTAGGATTCAGTGCTCTCACTGCCGTGGCCTGACGTCAATCTCTGGCCAGGAACCGAAATCCTACTTCAAGCCACTGCAGGCCAAGGTCATCCGAGATCAGTTAAATATGTTTTCATAAATTTCTTTGCACTTGTGTTTTCTCTTTTGTGCTTTTTTCTTTTCTTAAGTTCTACATATTAGCTTTAAGATATTTTGAATAAGAAAATTTTATATGTATCATCTATATATTAAGGCAGGCTGTAAACCTCCTTAATTTTATGCCATATTTGTATCAAAATTTCAGTCAGATATTTTTGACTTTTCAATTTCATGAATTTTCCATTGGGTAAATGTGATTATTAATTTTATGAGTTAACTTGACTGGCCAAGTGGTGCCCAGATTAAACATTATTTCTAGGTGTCTGTGAGGGTGTTTATGGATGAGATCAGCATTTGAATTGGTGCACTCAGTAAAGTAGATTGCCCTTCCCTGTGTGGGTGGGTATCATCTAATCTGTTGAAGGCCTGGAAAAAAGACACAGGAAGGAGGAATTTGGTCTTTTTTCATGCCTCACTGCATGAGCTAGAACATATCTCTTCTTTTCTTGCCTTTGGGCTGGGATTTATGCTATAGGCCTCCCCTGGTTCTCAGGACTTTGGACTTGAGCTGAATTACACCACTGGCTTTTCTGGGTCTTCAGATTACAGACGGCAGATCATGGGATTTCACAGCTTCCATATCATCTCATGTGTCTACTCATCATTTTATATATATTATATGTTCAGTATATTATATATATACATGTATGTAAAAATACACATACACCCTATTGCTTCTGTTTATCTGGAGATCCCTGACTAATACAGTGAACAGTCACACATATAAACATAAATACATGAGTGCAGTGGAAGAAATCATAAAGAAAATTATCTAGGCAATAGCATCCTACCTCAAAATAAGGTAAAATTTCATTTTTCAGAGTATTTTTGCTTTTTCTTTCTTCTTCCTTTTTTTAAACATTTGACTACTTAATCCATCTCGAATTGATTTTGAAATAGGGTGTGACCAAAGAAAAAAAAAATTAAATACTTCCCTTACAGCTGCCTTGCCAATTTTCTCAACACATTTAATTGAATGATCATTGAATCATCTATGGAATCATTGAATCATCATTAAATCATCATTTTGCTTAGTTTGTCATAGATTACATTAAACTGATGCATTCAAGTGATAATTGAGGTTGTGCTTATTACCAACATCATCACTTTATGGTCAGCATATAATGCTTCATGAGAAGAATAAACAGCCTAATATAGCAATTGGCATTTAATTTGAAGAGTTGTACATTTTGTCTCAAAACTTTATATATAAATGATCATCATAACTAATTAAGTTCCGAAATAGGAGGTAAAAATAATGTGCCTGGACTAAATTGGATACTCATTACAGCAGAAGAAAAAGAAAATGTCCCTACTTTTTTTCTAAAACACCCTTTTCTAATATAAATGCATTTCAATACATGCAAACAAAGAAGTCTGGCTAAAGGGTCAACATCACACGGAAAATTCATTTTCTGAGAGATATGAGGATTAGTTGAACCGTCAGTCGCTTCTCAACCTTTCACTGGGAACTACTCCAATTTGTAGACTAAAGGCAAGATCAAAACTCTCCTATAAAAACTATGTTATACAGAAATAATTACAGTGCATCTGAGAAACTGTCACAGCACCTCAAAGACCTTTCCATCAGTTAACGTCTTTTATCTGTATAACAAGGAAATATAAACTTTGAATCTTAACACTGAAATAATTCAAGATACTGGAATTATATAAAATATTCATTCGTGGCCTTAAATGTATGAGAAAGGTTGATTCTGGCTACGAGTATAAATAATAAATACCAGAAACACCTCACAGTAGCTATAAATTGGTATAACATTTCTGAAGAACTATTTGTCCATATCTATTACAACCCGTAGACATAGCCAATGATCCAGTGATTCCACTCCTAGGTAAATATCCTACAGAAACGTGCACCAAAAGATGTGTGGACAAGAGTGTTGATAGAAGCACTATTCATAACAGACAAACACTGGATAAACTGTGGGATAGTCATTTTAGAATAGTCAACTAACTACTCTAAAAACATTACTATTAATAAAGCACACAAACAAAATGTTGAATAACACCAGCAAGAACACATACTGCATTATTCTATGTATATATAATTTTTAAATTACCAAAACTAATCCATGGTGTTTGAAGTGAAGATGGTGAGTACCTTATGAGGGGGCTGCTGATATGGGAACGGGGAGAGTGGGAGAGAGGTGCAAAACCACACAAAATAAATGTACTAAGAAAAGAGATGTATATGATCACGACTTTATTTTGGCACCTAGCATCCCCTGCTGGAGGCTGAGCAGCACTTCTTCGCCCCTCCCCACCCTCTGCAGAAATGTACAGATGTCTGGACAAATGACACATAGGCACCCATGCATACGATATACTTTACTATTCACGTAACAGTCAACAAAATGATTCCCCAGGGAGGGCTCAGGTTTCAACAGGAGGGAAACAAGAGCAAAGGAAGATGGTGGTTTGTGTTTTTGCGGTGGTTATTGGGTGGAGCTAGGATGGGGTACCCACCAGGAACTAGCCTGGTTTGAATTTTCCACCAGCGCCAAGGGAAGGAAGGCACTGGGCTTTTTTATCAGATTGCACAGAGGTCTGGCAGAGGAAAAGGGGGAGGGGTGATTGAAAGTTTTCAGAAGTCAAACATCAAAAATACTGTCTATTACAATTACAACTGTGTGTTTATGTAAAAGTATGTCTCTGTGAAATTTTGTCATACAGTTAAAATAATTTTTCAAAGCAATTCACATAAAAAGAGAAAAAAATTAATTAGTTGGAAAAAAGCCTCCCTGCTCTACATATAAATTATGTTCTCCTCAGTAATAGATGAAGCACTAGGATCTTGCAAAATAACTTGTGACGTGCATATCAAATGCTTGTACCAGGTAAGTGAAAATTATGTTAACTTCTAGGTATATGTTCAGTCCTAACAGCAGATTCTGTAGTTGTACAGTTACATTCCTTCTTTCATTAGCTGTTCAGTCAGCATAAATATTTTAGGTAACCAAAAGATCTTCTATTACTTGTTTTATTTATACATGATGTATGATTTATGGCTTCAGCAAGATAGCAAGATTTGATCAAGACAGAGGACAAAGTGTTTAGCAAAAGCACTATTTCTTAAAATTAAATTATTGGAGAGAGACCTTCAAGATGGTGGAGGAGTAAGACATGGAGATCAACTTCCTCCACACAAATACATCAAAACTACATCTACATGTGGAACAACTCCTACAGAACACTTACTGAATGCTGGCAGATGACCTCAGACTTCCCAAAAGATATATATATACTTTTATTTTGCTTTTTCTCTTTTTGTGATTGTGTATGTGTATGCTTCTTTGTGTGATTTTGTGTGGGTAGCTTTGCTTTTACCATTTGTCCTAGGGTTCTGTCTGTCTGCTTTTTTTTTTCTTTTAGTATAGTTTTCAGTGCTTGTTATCATTGGTGGATTTGTTTTTTTGGTTTGGTTGTTCTCTTCTTTCTTTCTTTCTTTTTTTTAAATTACTTTTTACTTTTTTATTTTTAATAATTTATTTTAATAACTTTATTTTATTTATTTTTTTCTTTCTTACTTTTTTCCCTCCCATTTCTTCTAAGCCGTGTGGCTGACAGGGTCTTGGTGCTCTGGCCGGGTGTCACTCCTGTGCCTCTGAGGTGGGAGTGCTGAGTTCAGGACACTGGTCCACCAGAGACCTCCTTGCTCCACATAATATCAAATGGTGAAAGCTCTCCCAGAGATCTCCATCTCAACACTACGACCCAGCTCCACTCAATGACCACCAAGCTACAGTGCTGGACACCCTATGCCAAACAACTAGCAAGATAGGAACACAACCCCACCCATTAGGAGAGAGTCTGCCTAAAATCATAATAAGGTCACAGACACCCCAAAACACACCACCAGATGCGGTCCTGCCCACCAGAAAGACAAGATCCAGCCTCATCCACCAGAACATAGGCACCAGTCCCCTCCACCAGGAAGCCTACACAACCCACTGAACCAACCTTACCCACTGAGGGCAGACACCAAAAACAACGGGAACTATGAACCTGCAGCCTGCGAAAGGAGATGCCCAAACACAGTAAGTTAAGCAAAATGAGAAGACAGAAAAACAAACAGCAGATGAAGGAGACAGGTAAAAACGCACCACACCAAACAAATGAAAAGGAAATAGGCAGTGTACCTGAAAAAGAATTCAGAGTAATGATACTAAAGATGATGCAAAATCTTGGAAATAAAATGGACAAAATACAAGAAACATTTAACAAGGACCTAGAAGAACTAAAGAGCAAACAATGATGAACAACACAATAAATGAAATTAAAAATTCTCTAGAAAGAATCAACAGCAGAATAACAGAGGCAGAAGAACGGATAAGTGACCTGGAAGATAAAATAGTGGAAATAACCACTGCAGAGCAGAATAAAGAAAAAAGAATGAAAATATTTGAGGACAGTCTCAGAGACCTCTGGGACAACATTAAACGGACAAACATTCGAATTATAGGGGTCCCAGAAGAAGAAGAGGAAAAAGAAAGGGACTGAGAAAAAATTTAAAGAGATTATAGTTGAAAACTTCCCTAATTGGGAAAGGAAATAGCCAATCACGTCCAGGAAGCACAGAGATTCCCATACAGGATAAATCCAAGGAGAAACATGCCAAGACAAATATTACTCAATCTATCAAAAATTAAATACAAAGAAAAAATATTAAAAGAAACAAGGGAAAAACAACAAATAACATACAAGGGAATCCCCATAAGGTTAACAACTGATCTTTCACCAGAAACTCTGCAAGCCAGAAGGGAATGGCAAGACATATATAAAATGATGAAAGGGAAAAACCTACAACCAAGACTACTGTACCCAGCAAGGATCTCATTCAGATTTGATGGAGAAATTAAAACCTTTACAGACAAGCAAAAGCTAAAAGAATTCAGCACCACCAAACCAGCTTTACAACAAAAGCTAAAAGAACTTCTCTAGGCAGGAAACACAAGAGAAGGAAAAGACCTACAATAACAACCCAAAACAATTAAGAAAATGGTAATAGGAACATACATATAGATAACTACCTGAAATGTAAATGGAGTAAATGCTCCAACCAAAAGACATAGACTGGCTGAATGGATACAAAAACAAGACCCGTATATATGTTGTCTACAAGAGACCCACTTCAGACCTAGGGACACATACAGACTGAAAGTGAGGGGATGGAAAAAGATATTCCATGCAAATGGAAATCAAAAGAAAGCTGGAGTAGCAATTCTCATATCAGACAAAATAGACTTTAAAATAAAGGTTATTACAAGAGACAAAGAAGGACACTACATAATGATCAAGGGATCAATCCAAGAAGAAGACATAACAATTGTAAATATTTATGCACCCAACATAGGAGCACCTCAATACAGAAGGCAAATGCTAACAGCCATAAAAGGGGAAATCGACAGTAACACAGTCATAGTAGGGGACTTTAACACTCCACTTTCACCAACGGAGAGATCATCCAAAATGAAAATAAATAAGGAAACACAAGCTTTAAATGACACATTAAACAAGATGGACTTAACTGATATTTATAGGACATTCCATCCAAAAACAACAGAATACACTTTCTTCTCAAGTGCTCATGGAACATTCTTCAGGATAGATCGTATCTTGGGTCACAAATCAAGCCTTCGTAAATTTAAGAAAATTGAAATCGTATCAAGTATCTTTTCTGACCACAACGCTATGAGACTAGATATCAATTACTGGAAAATATCTGTAAGAAATACAAACACATGGAGGTTAAACAATACACTACTAAATAACCAAGAGATCACTGAAGAAATCAAAGAGGAAATCAGAAAATACCTAGAAACAAATGACAATGAAAACACGACCACCCAAAGCCTATGGGATGCAGCAAAAGCAGTTCTAAGAGGGAAGTTTATAGCAATACAATCCTACCTCAAGAAACAAGAAACATCTCAAATAAATAACCTAACCATACACCTATAGCAATTAGAGATAGAAGAATAAAAAACCCCAAAGTTAGCAGAAGGAAAGAATTCATAAAGATCAGATCAGAAATAAATGGAAAAGAAATAAAGCAAACAATAGCAAAGATCAATAAAACTAAAAGCTGGTTCTTTGAGAAGATAAACAAAATTGATAAACCATTAGCCAGAATTATCAAGAAAAAAAGGGAGAAGACACAAATCAATAGAATTAGAAATGAAAAAGGAGAAGTAACAACTGACACTGCAGAAATAAAAAGGATCGTGATAGATTACTGCGAGCAACTCTATGCCAATAAAATGGACAACCTGGAAGAAATGGACAAATTCTTAGAAAAGCACAACCTTCTGAGACTGAACCAGGAAGAAGTAGAAACTATACACAGGCAAATCACAAGCACTGAAATTGAGACTGTGATTAAAAATATTCCAACAAACAAAAGCCCAGGACCAGAAGGCTTCACAGGTGAATTCTATCAAACATTTAGGGAAGAGCTAACACCTATCCTTCTCAAACTCTCTCAAAATGTAGCAGAGAGAGGAACACTCCCACACTCATTCTATGAGGCCACAATCACCTTCATACCAAAAACAGACAAAGATGTCACAAAGAAAGAAAACTACAGGCCAATATCACTGATAAACCTAGATGCAAAAATCCTCAACAAAATACCAGCAAACAGAATCCAACAGCACATTAAAAGGATCATGCACCATGATCAAGTGGGGTTTATCCCAGGAATGCAAGGATTCTTCAATATATACAAATCAATCAGTGTGAAAAACCATATTAACAAATTGAAGGAGAAAACCATATGATCATCTCAATAGATGCAGAAAAAGCTTTTGACAAAATTCAACACCCATTTATGATAAAAACTCTCCAGTATGTAGGCATAGAGGAAACCTACCTCAACATGATAAGGGCCATATATGACAAACCCTCAGCCAACATCGTTCTCAATGGTGAAAAACTGAAACCATTTCCTCTAAGATCAGGAACAACACAAGGTTGTCCATTCTCACCACTATTATTCAACATAGTTTTGGAAGTTTTAGCCACAGCAATCAGAGAAGAAAAAGAAATAAAAGGAATACAAATTGGAAAAGAAGAAGTAAAACTGTCACTGCTTGCAGATGACATGATACTATACATAGAGAATCCTAAAGATGCTACCAGAAAACTACTAGAGCTAATCAATGAATCTGGTGAAGTAGCAGGATACAAAATTAATGCACAGAAATCTGTTGCATTCCTATACACTAATCATGAAAAATCTGGAAGAGAAATTAAGGAAACACTCCCATTTACCATTGCAACAAAAAGAATAAAATATCTAGGATAAACTTACCTAAGGACACAAAAGTCCTGTATGCAGAAAACTATAAGACACTGATGAAAGAAATTATAGATGATACGAACAGATGGAGAGATATACCATGTTCTTGGACTGGAAGAATCAACATTGTGAAAATGACTATACTACCCAAAGCAATCTACAGATTCAATGCAATCCCTATCAAACTACCAATGGCAGTTTTCCCAGAACTAGAACAAAACTTTCACAGTTTGTATGGAAACACAAAAGACCCCGAATAGCCAAAGCAATCTTGAGAAAGAAAATGGAGCTGGAGGAATCAGGCTCCGTGACTTCAGACGATACTACATAGCTACAGTAATCAAGACAGTATGGTACTGGCACAAAAACAGAAATATAGATCAATGGAACAGGATAGAAAGCCCAGAGATAAACCCATGCACATATGGTCACCTTATTTTTAATAAAGAAGGCAAGAACATACAATGGAGATAAGACAGCCTCTTCAATAAGTGGTGCTGGGAAAACTGGACAGCTACATGTAAAAGAATGAAATTAGAACACTTCCTAACACCATACACAAAAATAAACTCAAAATGGATTAAAGACCTAAATATAAGGTCAGAAACTATCAAACTCTTAGAGGAAAACATAGGCTGAACACTCTATGACATAAATCACAGCAATATCCTTTTTGACCCACTTCCTAGAGAAATGGAAATAAAAACAAAAATAAACAAATGGGACCTAATGAAACTTAAACGCTTCTGCACAGCAAAGGAAACCATAAACAAGATGAAAGGACAACCCTCAGAATGGGAGAAAATATTTGCCAATGAAGCGACTGACAAAGGATTAATCTCCAAAATTTACAAGCAGCTCATGCAGCTCAATATTAAAAAAACAAAAAACCCAATCCAAAAATGGGCAGAAGACCTAAACAGACATTTCTCCAAAGAAGATATACAGATTGCCAACAAACACATGAAAGAACACCCAACATCATTAATCATTAGAGAAATGTAAATCAAAACTACAATGCAATATCATATCACAGCAGTCAGAATGGCCGTCATCAAAAAATCTACAGACAATAAATGCTGGAGAGGGTGTGGAGAAAAGGGAACCCTCTTGCACTGTTGGTGGGAATGTAAATTGATACAGCCACTATGGAGAACAGTATGGAGGTTCCTTAAAAAACTAAAAATAGAACTACCACACGACCCAGCAATCCCACTACTGGGCATATACCCTGAAGAAACCATAATTCAAAAAGAGTCATGTACCACAATATTCACTGCATCTCTCTTTACAATAGCCAGGACATGGAAGTATGGTGAATGGATAAAGAAGATGTGGCACATATATACAATGGAATATTACTCAGCCATAAAAAGAAACGAAATTGAGTTATTTATAGTGAGGTGGATGGACCTAGAGTCTGTCATACAGAGTGAAGTAAGTCAGAACGAGAAAAACAAATACAGTATGCTAACACATATATATGGAATCTTAAAAAAAAAAGGACATGAAGAACCTAGGGGCAAGACGGGAATAAAGACACAGACCTACTAGAGAATGGACTTGAGGACACGGGGAGGGGGAAGGGTAAGCTGGGACAAAGTGAGAGAGTGGTAGTGTATATATAGACATATATACACTACCAAATGTAAAATAGATAGCTAGTGGGAAGCAGTCACATAGCACAGGGAGATCTGCTTGGTGCTTTGTGACCAGCTAGAAGGGTGGGATAGGGAGGGTGGGGGGGAGGGAGACGCAAGAGGGAAGAGATATGGGGACATATGTATATGTATAGCTGATTCATTTTGTTATAAAGCAGAAACTAACACACCATTGCAAAGCAATTATACTCCAATAAAAATGTTATAAAAAAAAAAAAAGAAACGAAATTGAGTTATTTGTAGTGAGGTGGATGGGCCTAGACTCTGTCATATAGAGCGAAGTAAGTCAGAAAGAGAAAAACAAATACCGTATGCTAACCCATATATACGGAATCTAAAAAAAAAAAATGGTACTGAAGTCGTAGGGGCAGGACAGGAATAAAGACGCAGACGTAGAGAGTGGACTTGAGGACACAGGGAGGGGGAAGGGTAAGCTGGGACGAAGTGAGAGAGTGGCATGGACATATATACACTACCAAATGTAAAATAGATAGCTAGTGGGAAGCAGCCACATAGCACAGGGAGATCAGCTCGGTGCTTTGTGACCACCTAGAGGGGTGGGATAGGGAGGGTGGGAGGGAGACGCAAGAGGGAGGGGATATGGGGATATATGTATATGTATAGCTGATTCATTTTGTTATAAAGCAGAAACTAACACACAATTGTAAAGCAATTATACTCCAATAAAGATGTTAAAAAAAATTTAAATTATTGACCAGTCTTTGCCCAAATCTTCCCTAGAATATAATTTATCCTGCTAAAGTAGCAAAGCTGTTGAAGCATTTTTGTTGTTTCCAAAAACTGTGAAAGAATCCATTTCCTCTGAACATGAGGAGAACAATTGTACTTTTTTCTCCTCTTATTTCAAAATAGCCTTTTAGAGAATGATTGTCTCAATACTCCTGTCACCTCCATTTTTTCTCTCTGTGTTATAAACTTTTAGGAATTGATACAGGGAGTTTCCTATGAACTGCAGAATATGTTTATAAATGTAGAGGATCTGTACCTCCTTCTCTTTATATTTTCTCTCCAGGGCTGTCAAATATTTCATGGGGCATAGTTTTGCTAAAAATTATTTGTTGTTTATCTGAGATCCAAATTTAACAGTATGTCATATATTTTTATTTGGTAAATCTGGCAACCTAACTTCTGTCCCAGGAAGTTCTCCTCTACTTGTGGATTCATCTTTCTTCTCCATGTACAACTTCTTGCTTAAGATTCAGCCACAATTTTCCACCAGCCTAGTAGGTGTTTTTACTGGGGTATCAAGATAGTGGTCTCAAGTTCAGCATTTCTGAAGCTAAAACTTTCATCACCACCCTTCTAACAAAACAAAATTACTGCCCCCACTCATCACATCCAAACACACCAGATCCCTTATTTGTTCATTCCATGAGTATTTGTTGAGTGCCTATTGTTGAGTTAATAAAATAGACAAATAGTCTGTCCCTGCAGTGTTGCTTTTTTTCAAGAGATTATGTAATCTAGACCAATCCCAGGTCTCCAGATAGATTCCACATGGATCGCTGTTATTTCTCTTTCTTGCCCCTAAATATGCCATCCTTATTCTTGCCTCTGATTTTCTTCCCTTTCATCTCTGCAAATCCCTACTCTTCTCAGTGAGTAGCCCTTATGCTTAGCTCAGATTAAAATCAAAAGAGGGAATTCATTCCTAACTCATCCAGAATTAGGACTCATCTTTCAGAAAGGCTGGATCCAATGGCTCAGAGATTATTACCAAAGCCCTATCTCTCCTTGTCTTCCAGTCACAACCAAATTTCTTAAAAGTGTAACATTTCTGCCTGCACATAATCATGCCCAGTCAGGCCATGGCGTTTAGCTCCCACCCTCGTAACACTCTTCTTGCTGGAGTCGCAGGGTCCCTCTGCAAGCACAACACAATAGACACTGCTATTCTCATCTCACTTGATTTCTCCAATGCCTTTGACCTTTTGTCAACCTTGCATCCTATATCTCACCATGTCATCTGTTCCTGGTCCTTTCCCTTCCTCTCCAGCCTCTCTACAGATTTTCCTATTTACTCACCACATTTAGAAAAACAACTGTTGGTTTTCCACAGAGTTTCATTTTTGCCTCTAAGCCCTTCCCACTTTCCATGGACATTCTTTTCAAAACACATGCCTTCACCAGTTACCTATATTTTTTGAATATTCAAGCTTTTCCTCCTTTCTGAACCCCAATCTTATATCCAAGATTTTCTACCAGTACTTTAACTCAGCAAAACCAAGCTTGGTACCATCCAACTTCCACACTAAATTTGCCCTCTTGGGTTTAGCTTTCTTTTGTAGTATTTGACACCTCCATCCACTCAGTTGCCTAAATCAGAAATCTCAGAATCACTCAACAGTCTCCCTTATGTTTCAGTGGCCTTGTTCAATCCTATTCACTCTAGCATGTGAATCCTTCTGCAATAGCAAAATACCCCTCACTTCCATCCCCACTCTGACTGCCCTAGTTGAAAGCTATATGATTTGAAGATTAGAATATTCCATTACACTTCTGAGCAGTTTCACAGTTTGGGGACTCATATATTCCAAGCCATTCTTTACTCTACAGCTAGAGTGACCTTTCTAAAAACATCTTGTTTAAATCTTTCAATGTCTTACTGGTGAGATAAAGTTCAAGCTCTTTAGTATGGTACATGAAGCTCCCCAGAGCCTACTAGCTTTCCATTTCTAAGGTTTATTATTTATTCTCTTTTGCACTGAATTATTCTCCATTCAAAACATCCCCATACCGCTGCACACTGGTAATATTTCACACATCTTTCAACACTCTACTAGACCATCACCTATTCTTTGAGTCATTTCCTGACTTTCTCTATCACCTTTCAGCAGATGCCTTCTATTGTGATCTTACTGCACCTAGTTCATACCTCTATTATGTCACAAGATACTTTGAACTGTGCCTGTTTACTTTTCACATTTTTCCCCCATTGAACTGTGCCCCCATGGGCAGGATTATGTATTCTTTATACCTCCAGAACATGTCATAGGCTTGGGCACATACACAGTAGTTACAGTGAACTATTGGCCATTTGATCATTCAATAATTATTTATTGAAGTCATAGTATGTTCCAGACACTGTGACAAGCAGTGAAAATATAGCAGTTAAGAATGCAGACAAATTGCCATTCTTATGGAGCTTCCATTCTCACGAGTCCAAAGAAACAATATACTTCAACACTCATATATTGAATTATCACTATGTCCAGACGTAGTTACAATATTTAATGAATATTTTAATAGATTGAATTTCCTTAAAACTTCCACCTATGTGATAACACAAGTTTCTCATTAAAATAAAATTTTAAATATACATAATGAGTGATAAAATTTGGTCCCAAAAGTCAATATTTAAAAACCATTGTTTCTATTTCATTTCAGTGATAAGACTTTTTAGGAAAATTAAATAAAATCAGGAAAAATCACATCGATAACTTTTCTCCCCATGAACTATTGTTGTTTTGTGGTTGAACAATTCTGAATTTTTAGCTGTTTTTTTGAAATATACTATCACCTGTTCAGTTCTGGGACAGCGTATCTTAAAGTGACATAGACAAATTACAAAGCCTCCAAAAGTGAGTGACTACAATACTAAAGAGGTTGTTATTCATGTCAAATAAGAAATGACAGAGAAATAAGGAAGGTCTGCCTACAGAGGTTGATGAGTGTGGTACTAATGATAATCAAAGCTCACACCTATAGAATATTTACTATGTACCGGGTACTATCTAAAGCCCTGAACTTATATTAACTCATTTAACCTTCTACCTTAGCTGAGGGCACTTGGCTCACAAGTGGCAGAGCTAGGATTCTAACTGAGTTCCCTGAATCCTACACTCGTCTGTTTCACTATATTAGGCTGAAGTAAACCAGCCGCAGAAATGATAACTGCTGTTTATTGTCGTGTAGAAAATTATTAGGAGTCCTTTAAAATCCTGACATAAAAGTGTTAAATTGTTGTTGAGATAATGAGCTGAGCACAATGTGATCAAACGTGTGCATACTCTCAACCTGCGATACCATGAGTGTTATGGAACAAAAATTCATATGTTGAAGCCCTCACCACCCATGTGACTATATTTGGAAAAAACAGGCGTTTCAGGAAGTAATCAAGGTTAGATGAAGTCATAAGAGTGGAGTCCTAATCTGATAGGATTGGTGGCCTTATAAGAAGAGGAACAGAGAAAGCTCTCTCCCTCTCCATGCACCTGCACCAAGAAAAGGCCATGTGAGGATGCAGCAAAAAGGTGGCCATCTGCAAGCCCAGAAGAGCGCTCTCACCAGAACCCGACTATGTTTGACATCCTGGTGCTGGACTTCCAGTCTCCAGAACTGTGAGAAAATAAATTTCTGCTGTTGAAGTCACCCAGTCTATTTTGTTATGGCAGCCTGAGCTAACTAAGATACATGAGTTAAGAAAATATTCAACAATCGCTAAGTGCTTTAATTAGTACTATAGATGGGGGGTGGGGGGAATGCAAATCTTAGGAAAATGATATAAACACCAAAATATAAGATATAAAATATAAGGCTATAAAGGAAAATAACACTAAATGCCCTTTCCAGTGCAAGAAAATAAATGGAAAACTGGTAAAAATAAATGTGCTCAAAGCCAAGTAGAATGAATAAACTTGGATTATATTATAGGACAGTAAAGTACCAAGTATTTTTTTCAAATTATCTTTTTTTTTAGGTTAGAAAAAGAGTATAAAAATTGCCTGCACAGTGTTATCATAACACACTTCCTCAGAGCCTATGCTTTGGGCTGTTAATTCAAATGGGAAAAAATAAATTGGGTCCATACCAAGTGGGGTCTTATTCAAGTCAACTTCTCTATTTACCTCAAATTGGATTGTTTTAATGGTGGCCTACAAAGGGGAAAGTGAAGTAGAAAAAGCTAGGATTCCAGTATTTAAATGCCAAGTCATATTAGCATATGCTGACATTGTTGGTTCAAATAAGTTGACAAATAAAGAGCTAATTAAGCTGGATTTTATTGAAGCAACTCTTTCCCTTGTTCTAGTTAAATAATTCTTGAAATATCAACATTATCAGGAAATTTTATTCAATTTTCTTAGTTTCATTCAGGTCTAAACTTGCAGAGCCCTAAATGTACAATGGTTGGTTCCTCAAAAATATATTTATTCTTAAACTTGTAGATGAAGAATCATAGTCTGCACAAACCTGGTAGGAAAATCCAATAGCCATCTTTGTTACCCAAAAAGAAGAATAATGCCATTCCTATGCTCGTATGGCAACACTGCTCTAAGAATCTAGTTTGTAATAACTCATTTTTAAATGTCTGCCTCCCTCGAACTTCAAAAAAAGAGATCAGTTATGTTCTTATCTTTGTTGACCCTCATGTCAGCGTAAGACATCAAATAGACATAAAAAAATGTTGGAAGAGTGACTAAATTAAAAAAAAAAAGGAGTAATGATCTAAAATGTTCTTAAGAGATTGAAATAATGGGCAAAGTTTAATATGGTGAACTTGAATAGTAGTAAATATAAGCCCTCAAAACAAAATTTTAAAATGTTGTATACAGAAAATATGGATGGGCAGAAGCACATATTATGATTCTATCTCTATATGAAAAAACAGTTATGTTGTTGCCAAAAGTGCTAATGAATCTTTAATGTATATTCACAGAATGATAATGTATATTCATAGAATCACTATTGTGAAGTAGTGCCATATCAGGGTGTCTAAGATAATTAAGGGGTTTTAATCCGTCTCAGAATGCATCTCAGGAAGGCTAAAGACCTCAGGAGATTTTTCCTGGGAGGGGAAAAAAGGCTAACAGTGAATATAACTGTTTTCTATATTTGAAGGACAATTATATAGCAATGGGATTATATTTATTCTACACAGCATAAGAAGTAGAACTAGAACCAATAGTTAGAAACTGCATGAAGATTTTGGCTTGATATAAAAAAGTATTTTCCAATAGCCAAAGCCATCTTTAAAAAATATTTCATAACTGGGAGCTCGCTGTTCATTGGCTATCAAGGTGACTATGGAAGAACATAAAATCGCCAAGGACACTGAATGAAAGTTTAATTCAATTTTTAAAAATTTTCTACAAAATAAATTCCCAAGAGGGGTATGCGGTGATGAATTACTACGTGCCTGTTAATATGACTTGCACTGAATTATTTTTGTATTCTGTGTCAAGGGGAAATTTTCAAATAAAGGTAAAATCATGACTTTCACACAAATATAAAACATATATTAAAGATTTTGTCAACTCATTATTAATGAGGGAATCGAACAGATGTTAAAACCAGTTCAAAGGGGAATCCAAAGAACAGACACATGTATAGATCAGGAGTAACTTAAGTGAATTTATAAATGGACTCAAAACGGGCTTCCTCCAGGAGGGGAAGGAAATATGTTAAAACTCCATCTGACAGAATTAATTTGCATGTTTATAAATGAGAAGTATTTGCATTACTATCATTTATCTGCAACTTACAGAGTTCTAATATAGCATAAAGTCAACACAAGTTTCAGATCCCCCGTGGAATTCGATTCAGATAATCCAGAGGGCTGTGCTCTAAATAATGCAGTTTTCTACCAGAGATGCCAAATATTATTTTTGCTTATTCAAAATTTCCTTGCTCTTGTAAGTCCTAAAACTTATGTCACACAGTCAGAAGTGAGGAAACATTAAGATAATTTATTCCTTTATACACCTGTTGCACTGCCACATGAAACAACTTCTTAATTAACACCCTTTGTTAGTATTTGATGATGGCAAACTTTTAAGAATATGGTATTTTCTTTAAAAAGAAACTCATGCTCTAAAAAATAAAGTCTTAAAAAAAAGAAATTTGTGAACTTAAATTGAATATCTGAATTATATTTCCTTACAATTTCAAATATTTTCAGAGTTAATAATGAAAAGCTTGATACGTACTGGGAAACTTTCTTCCCTCTGACTTTTTGTCTAAAAGAGTCTTCTCTTAATATTTTTATTTTCTCTGATTATAAACATTTCATCTGATAGTTCTAATGAATATAACAATTTACCATTTTTAAAACTCAATTTTTCAGGCAAAAGATAAAATAGCATATTTAATTTATTTAAAATGTGACTATAAATAATAAGACTAATTTTTATACAGCTGAAATGTGGTTTATCTTCTTTCATTAACTCATCAATTCATAAATATAATCATGGAGAAACAATTACTGAGATTATAAAGAAAAAAAATTAAAACCAAAGCTTTGAGTCACAAGCATTCAAGTTACCTACATTTATGGGATTCAGTATATGATTGAGAAACAGGTATTTCATTTTCCCATTGTAGACAAGTGGAAAAGTACATTGGCTTAAGTGTGGAAAGAACCAGTCTAGAGACTGAATACCACACAAAGCGTCACACAAATGCTAAGGTCTGGTTCAGAAATGCTTTCTGATTTGTCACAGCTTTAAGACAGACCTTCTGAAGACAGGTGAGAGGAAACCCCATGTTCCTTAAAGGTACTGAACTTATTTTAAGAAAAGCAACCACTTGTAGTGTGCTTTGTGATTAAAAATGGGCTGTCACATTGTATAGTCAGGCCATTCAAGATGGCTGTTTGCTTGCTCTCTGTACATCCCCTGCTCGACTAGTCCTTGCTTCACCTACACCTGCTCCTGGACTGACCTTCCCTCTTAATCCTAGTGCCTAATTAGTAAATGCCTACATACTTGCTCCTGGCCCCAGCTAGTGGTTGTTCTAATCTTTAGATCAGAATGGCTCCCCCTACATAGTTTATCAAAAGGAAGACCTCTGCCCCTCAAAGGTACTTAGCCTGAGGGGTTAAGAGCGACTACCTCTCTGCTGGTTTCCCTGGTAACCAATGAGCCAGTCGGAGGTCAATTCACCCTACAAATGGTAGTCTCCTTATACTCCTGGCACCAAAGACCGCTGCTGCCTTGTCCTGCCTGCCTTCTGCCATCCACAGTGGGGTGTTGCTCTAGGACCCTTTTGCTTCAGACGTGTAAGATCTCCCATTTATTAAACCATTGATGTCTCTATCTGACTCTGGGCTCATTCTTCAGTCTCGAGGCTGGGCAAGTACAGGGCTTGCACGCCTGCCAGGTGCAGCCCAATACACATACATTATATTTGAGCCTCACAATAACCTCATAAGTAGCTTTAGTCTTCTCAATTTGCAGATGGGGAAACTAAGGCTCAGATAAATTGTTCTTTGTCCAAAGTCATAGAATTTTTAATGATGGAGCCATGAATACCATAATTCCTGAAGCCATTTTTGTCACGGTCTAGTGGGGATGCACTGCTCAAAACAAGTTTGTTAACAACAATAAAAAGAGAATCATTTGGGGAGACCCTTCAAATGACCTTAACTAATGAAATCCAAAGAGATATATGAGTTGGTCAGGAAATTTAATAGGGAACAAATAATACTGGTGATTCAAGCCCAAATACAATAATTAGATGCTTTCTAAAAAGCGATGATAAAAATAAGCTATGTGTTTTTAACTATGGCATTATATTAAGTAGTCGGCAATTCCAGTGCATTTTTATGAGCAAACATTTTAATTGGCTAATTCATTTATATTTATAGTGCATATTGGGGGTAAGGTCATTTATATTTTAGTCCCTCTCCACAAAATAAATCAAAAGGCAGAAAAAGAATGGTTGAGTTTTTTCAGCTACGTATTTTCATTTCTCTTGTAAACCGGTGCTTTTCATCAGATAGTTAAGCAAGTAAAATTCCTAACTGTCTCTGTGGTGGTTATAAAATAGATTTACTTTCAATTTGCAATAAATTCTTAGACTGTGCTTTCCCAGCTAAATTATTTTTGCCCTCCTCATAACACAGGGGGAATATGAATTCCTTTGTGCAATGAAGATCTATGAGATTCTTAGGATAAATGTTATTAGGCTATAATTTTATTGACTTATAACTAGTATCTGGAAAACAATCCCCAGAAAACGTCCTCTATTTCATTTTTCCGACCAAAGGACAGCCTGGTATGCTGACCAAAATAAGATAAAAGCATACTCTGATCAGTTAGAGAAACTTTTCCTTAAAATCTTCTTGGTAATTAAAAAACACATCTTTCAAAAATAATGGAGATGCTCCTTTTTCAATGATTTCACAATCCCTCATTTCTAATCTTCATTCCAATTCATCCTCTGTCAATAAGTACCTGAAGAATTACAAGATCATGGATGAGTAGATTGACCTATTTATTTAAATCATATTGCATATCTGGAACATGATCAAGAATTTAAACCTCAAACTACTTAAACCTCTTACTCTGATCAAGAGAATATTATGTTTCTACTGATAGAATAGCTGTTCCAGATTTGATACAAATCCACAAACTCTGATACATTTTTTTAATATGTCAAATGATGCCTCATGAAGGAAATTCAATAACAAAAGAAATGCCTAAGAATATGAGTGGAACATTTCCTGTTTCTCTGGAGCTTGAACCAAATACTGGGGACAGAAAAGAGTCAAGTATTCCACTTTCTAAAGAAAGCGTCAGACAAGTGGGAGCTACACACCCTTCCAGATCTTACTAAAAGGCCAACGGCTTCCCGTTATCCAAACGTCATATGAACAGAAAACCAGCGATAAAGAAGAGAAACAGAACAGAAAGCTATATGAACAGAAAACCAGTGATAAAGAAGAGAAATAGAATCCCTGGAATGAGAAAAAAAAAAAAATCCAAAAACTGGGGGAGCTCCCAGTTAGGCAAAGTAATGAGCTGTAAATGACTATGCACTTACCTATCAGAAGGTTACCCAACAAAGGGGAGGATGGTCCACATCAAAAGATTGGCCTGCTCTGCCCACCAAGTAATGCAGTGTCAGAGGGCTGATCAAGAGCATGATGGATGCTTATAGCCTATTCAGTCACTGCTGGCCTGAGCTTCAAACATCCTTCCTGCTCAGAAACAGATGGGACCAGGATACCAGCAGCCAGTGTCAATATAGGTCTTGGCCAAATGAGGATTAAAAGAGGGCTGTTTCTGCCCCAGTAACATAGTGTGACAACTGAATAAGTGCATAAGGGAATTTAAAGACAAGACTAGACAGATCAAAAGGTAGAGAACCCTGAGAAGGAAAGGTAACCATTGAATAGGACTCGATTCTTCAATGAAAATAACTAGTGAATCCCTAGTTTGTTTTCATTTATACACGACTTCTCAGTTTTATCAACAATGAGGGGACATGGGAGCCCATGATAAAAAACTGAAATTGAGTTATACAGATGTAGACACATGCACAAATATCTGAGCTTCTGCTTAAAATTCACACATTTCATTAGCATTTTATATTAAATATACAAATGATTTATACACATAACAAAAAAAGCAAAAAACAAAAAATCAGAAATGTTTGCTCTGTGACAATAGCAGTAGATTTGCAGCAGATATTTCAAAGCTGTCACCAGTAACAAAATACATATTTCAAGGAAATACAATTTTAACAAAACTGGAGTTCAGATTTTTAAGTTCTGCCAAATACCTCACGCCTTACCATTGTACAATAGCTAAATCAAGGTATCCTTCTTAATCTTCAGTATTATTTTACATTGACTCAAAACTAACTTCACTATAGTTTATACATCCAGGAAACAATAAGCAATTTAGAAGTTTCCAGCAGGCCAGGGATAGCTGTTCCTTATTGGAACCAAACATCGATTTGCTTATAAATTCTCACAAAACCTTTCCATATTGATTTAGACGCCTTTGGAATTTAATATTGAAAGAAACAGTGATTTCTGAGTAGCACTAATTCACTTAGCCTCTATATACTACCCACTAGAATATTATTTCTGTTTTGGTCTTTACTACATCCCCAGCACCTGGAATAGCCCCTGGTTTACTAAACATACATTGAATTAACAAGTAAATATTTGACTGTTAACAGATAGTCCAGTGCCTAATACAGGGCAGGTACTGTTATAAGCTGATTTGTGAATCCCCCCAAATTCACATTTTGAAGTCCTAACTCCAGGCCCTCTGACTGTGGCTGTATTTGAAGATAGGACCTTTAAAGAGGTAATTAAGTTAAAATGAGGTCATTAGAGTGGGCCCTAATTCAATATGACTGATGTCCTATAAAGAAGAGGAAATTTGGATACAGACACATACAGAGGGAAAAACACGTAAAGAGTTGATGATCATCTACAAGTCAAGGAGAGAGACCTCAGAAGAAACCAATCCTGCTGACACCTTGAATTTGGACTTCTAGCCTCCAGAATTGTGAGAAAAAAAATGTCTGCTGTTTGTGTTTCCCAGTCTATGATACTTTGTTATGGCAGCCCTAGCAAACTAATTCAAACTAATTTATTAATACAAGGTACTTAATGAATTTTTTGACTGACAGAATGAATAAATAAATAAGTCCATAGAATTTTAGGAAAAAATGTAATCTTTAATAAATGTTACATTTCATCATGCAGCAATAATCAAGCTATGATCATGAAACATGGTATGGTCCCCCTAACGGCTAACTAAAATGGCTTCACGCCTTCCGTGGTTTTAAAATAACAGCTGTAGACCTGTACCAAACCCTATAGTCCTGATAGAATCTATGAATGATCATATTAATAGAATGTTATCTTGCTCATTTTAGTTGCTTGATTCAGTGCCAGTGACTATCAGATCCCAGATAGAGGCAAAGGCTATCACATGGAGAATAATACGTCAAACTAGGATTGCAAGGGTACTACTTAGACTCCTGAGAAGCAATCAAATATGCTGTGATCAAGTTTATTTTTCATAGGAAATACAGTCCTTCCAACTATACATAAATAAAAAACTTTATGGGGTGATGGAGGAATGAAAGTCTTGGGATATCTATGCATGTTTGTTGTTGTTAAAAAAGTCCTTCAGTGATTTTATATCCAGTGAGTGTGCAGACGTTAAAATATTAAAGACTATATAAATGTTCAATATATCCTTTATTTTGAAAGAGGCAAAACTTGTTTAACATTATAATCTGATGTACAGAAACTTCCCCAAGAAAAAAGCTATGAATAACCACAAAACCCAGTTACAGAGTAATATGTTTCTAAAGTTCTAAACTTTAAAGGTAAACGAGAGTCATATATCCTAGAGCAATAGAATTCACATTGAATGGCATTGTTTACTGGAGAAGTGTGAGGAGTAATTGAAGCCAAGGATATTATTTAATTGCCAGAGACCTAAAATCTGTTATTAAACTTGTTAGAGGGTCTTGAGTCTAGTGTTAGAATCATCTTGTTTAGACTATATCCCACTGATGGAACGAGACAGAAAAACTATAAATAGAGTGATGCACTTGCTTTGGAAGATTGTGGTTTTACCACGTTTGAAAAGAACAATTAAATTTGAGGCACTAATCTAAAAAAAAAAAAAAATTAAGGTGTCTTTTGTACAATACCAGAGGGGTTGTTAGAAAACCAAAGGAGAGTAAGGCAAACAATGAAAAAAACCAGTGTATTTTTCCCTCCTATAAGAGTTTAGAAAACAAAGTTTTCTATTGACTGAAGAGACCAAATGCCCAACACTTATTACAATATCTTATATAATGTTAAAATCTAAAAAAACTCATTGAAATTCTTTTGTATAAGAACTCTATACACAGTTGACTATCATTGATTTGTTCAGAAATAACTGCTTAGTTTTTTCTCAATTCATTAACAATCATATCAACACGCAAAATGATGGTACATATAATGAAAAACTCAAGGCATCAAGATGGTGAATGCAATACATACATAATACTAAATAGATATGGTGGACTAATAAGCATCTAAGAATGAAAACATTGGCAAAAAAAGAAAAACAATCATTTGAGATCATTCTTGAGTTTTCAATCTGGGGTGCAACTTTAAAGTCTAATTCAAATAATATAGATGATGCAGCATACTCTAGGCACATTGTTGTGTTTTGCATCTCAGGAAATTTACAGCATAAATCACCATGATATTGGCCTGCTTTACACTGACCTGGGAAACTTCTTTGTTGTCCTAATGTCTCCAATATAAGTTGCAACAATTTGTTTTTCTTCACCTGTACCAGGCACCATCCATGACGCATCACCTACAACCATCCTTTTACATGAGGTTATCCAGGTCATTTATGTGCATGGAAACCTACCTTGTATCACTTTGCCCCTCTGCCCATCACAGCTAACTGGACCTGGAGAAGGCACCTGACATAAGATGAGCTACCCCATGTGCTGGTTTGTGGCCTACATGCCACATGTTGTGGCATCCAAACCCTCTCAGGGATCTGACCTGAAGCATGGAGAGACCTTGACAGTTACCAGTGGGCACTGAACATGCAAAGTTTCCATCAGGTAGTGTTAGGTTCCTGTGGGGTCCAAGGCAGGCTGAAGTGAGGTTATACAGAAGGTAGAGGTGCAGGATTAGAAGTCTGGATAGAAAAAAAAAAAAGTTGAAAAAGGGGAACATAGAGATAGAAACTATGCAGGGTTTGGAACAGACTGAAGAGGTAACAGTTGGTCTCTAAAACAGCAGTTCAATTCATGATACAGCCTCACAATTAAAGCCCCTTACTTGAGGTAACTTGGGTAAAATTTTTTCCTCCTTGCTACCAAACAGCCTGCCTGAAAAACAATGTGGGTGGCAGTAACCAGCTAACAGTCGGTCTTTGGTTACCTCACACACAGGACCACAGGTATGGTCATTTCTGACACACCACACCTTGCTACAAAACCAAATTCTGTCACTATTTTTTTCCCTTTCATCCAAGCAAAACTCTAGTTGAAGGGGTGTAGGAGCAATACTACCTCCTGAATCTAGTAAGGGGTACACAGTCAGACATATACTGAGCTTAAATGGGAGAAGGCACTTCATATATCCTTAAAGTTACTTCTGAAATTTTAATGAAGTAAAGACTTCTGGCCACAAGCAATAGCAACTTGAATAAAAATTATTCATGAAAGAATTTTCAAGATGTGTTTGTTAAGTGTTGCAGGACGTTTTAGGGAGTCTAAAATCTCTCATATACATGAAATGACAAAACTCAGCATTTACAGGCTTTGACTTTATAAAACATTCCATGGGCATTTATAGACATTTTCTTATCACAGTTAGATAATATTTCTGCTTCTCTTCTTTAATAATATTAGATAAACTAAGGTAAACCGAACTTAGTTATTTTGCAAACTCTTATTTTGCAAGTCATTGGAAAAGCTGAGATCCTGATTGTAATATTGTACAAAACTATCAACTCTATATCACCAGATGTAATCAAAAGCAGGGAAATAGCACAGACACCTTCAGAGGCAAGCTATATGAGAAAATCCAAAGTTATAGAATCAGAAATGGAGGAATGCTAAGTTTTATGACAGATTTGTTTATCATAATTGTATTTAAGTAGAGGTTCAACTGTAATACCCAAACAGATTGTTGATTAACTAACAGAAAAGTTGGGGTAGGAAGTGACAGAAGCGTCTTTCAATTTAAAAGCAATTAAAATTCAGAATCAATTCAGAAGCAAATGAAATCTAATTCAAAGAATAAATTTATAAGAAAATTTCTGAGACTATATGCACTACACATGGAAAACTATAACTCTAAATAAATATTAGATTTTTAGAATATTTACTAGTTAAGGCTTAATGAAGCAAGGCATTCTCTATCTCCCCACCAAGGCAAGAAAGGTGTTAAATACCCTCTTATTCTTCTCCCACACCTGGATTTTAAAAAATCCATTAAAAAGCAAAAACTAAGTTTTCTCAAATGACTCATTGGGATAAAGACCACATCGAGTTCATTGCAAAGGAGAATTTATCTATAGAGTTTGTAACCCAATTCTCCATTGATAAAAAAGCAAACGAGCCCATTTGGGTGTGAACTGTGACCTACGTGTTTCTGGGCCTGAAGTGACTATGCTGAAAATAGGAGTTTAATGATACATGAGGTATCACTGAGTGTTTGCACACAAAGGGAAATTGTTTTCAGTGCCTACACAAATAAGAAATCAAATTTCATAACCAAAGTGTCTTTAAAAACTGCTCCCATTGAACACAGTGTGAAAAAAAAAGTGGTTTCTGACTAGTATGCAATTCCCAGAAAGACTATAGAGGCATAAAAATCTTAGGTTAAAAAAAATATAAAATAAATATACCTAATGCTTATATAGCATTTACTCTGTGCAAGGCACTAGCCAAAATGCTTTATATATATTAATTCATTTAATTCTTATGGTAAGCTTTGAAGTTATTACTATTATTACTATTACGGTAACTTTAGGGAGAGGAAATTGACACATCCACTTAAAAATGTTTACCCATACACTCACATATAAAGTTATTATAACAGACCTAATTAGCAGCATGTTATTTTATTTTTAAGTGTTATTAGGATTACTGAGAATTTACTGATCTGATAGGAACTGTTTATATTTTTATGTCATATTTTGATCAGTAAAGATACTGTGAACAAAATATATTCCAAAAAGGGTGGCACTGACTTCAGTATAAAAGAACCAATTCTGATTTCACTTGACAGCTCTGCTGGATTTGTACCTGCTGCCCTTTTATCTCCTTTATACTCTTTATTCTTTGATAGTCCAATGACTCTCTCCTGCTTCTCTTTCTACCTCTTTTGACCACTTCTCAGACTCCGTGGCAGCTGTGAAAATATGCCAGTAGACCTCCAACTACAGGGAGCTTAACTGACCAGGAGCCCCTGCTACTGCTCTCTGAAATTCATTGTCACACTTGCTCCACCATCACACTTTCCACAGATGCTCCCAGCCGATCACCGTGCGCAGCGGGGCTAACTTCACTGCAGGTCTAGGACACTTCCATTCTGCCTTCTCCCCTCTCTCCTCACTCAAGGTCAGGCTCAAATTGTGATTTGACAGTTTTTTCAGCTTCTCCTGGCTCACTCCCCATTTTTTTTCTTTCTCACAGTCTTTTCATCAGTAAAATCATACACACTTCATCCTATCTTGGTATCTTCTTTCCAGAAGACTTAGACTAACACAGTCTCCTTTGCCTATTCTTTTTCTTACATGTGCCTCCCAAATACCTGTGTTCCTCCTGATTCTGTTCATAATTCCCTTTTTTCTTCCATCCGAGTAGAAGCCTACAGCTTTCAGTGCAGCCTATATCTACTACAGCAAAATATATGTCTTTATACCAGATTGTTCCTTTGTATTCTATACTCATCTTTGCTAAATAGATATGTCCATTTAGATGTCTCAAAAACACTTCAATTTCAAAATTTTAAAAACTAAATGCATCTTGTCTCTTAAAAGGATTCCTTAATCAGGTATAACAATTATAGTTCAGTGTGGAAAATAGACATACTCTCAGTATATCAAGTAGAAAGGGACTTAATACAGGAAATAGGTGCTTACAAAAATTTTGGAACAGCTGTGGACCTTCAACTATTTTATTTATTCCACTTTTACACCACTTGAGTGCAGTCCACAGATCAGGACACACTGCTGGTCCTGCTAACCCTGATTCACAGAGACGGTGACCTGACACCTGAAGGTGGAATCACCTGGTGCCAGAGTTGACATCTGGCAGATCCTCAGCCAGCCGCTAGGGCTACAGGAAGGTGACTTCAGCCTCACTTATGCTTTCCAAATCTCTTGAGAAAATATCTAATTGGGAAAAACTAATTCACATACAGAATGCAGGCTGCAAGGAAAACTGGGCAATGTAAAGTTTAGTTTTCTGAACTCCAAACTGAAGGAGATTCAAATGGAGACTGACAGAACCAATCCATGTGCCTACCAGGTAAATGGCACCAACATCCGCCAATTCACTGGAGCCAAAAAATGGAGAGCATTCCTTTCTCTTCCTCATTCCATTCATGATTGATTAGTAGTCCCATCTGCAGCAAAACAACTACTGGCTAACCTCAGGTCTTCACAGACTCTTATTTGGGCTATTGTAATAGTATCTTAGTAATTACTCCTGACCTTTACCCTCCATAATGCCACACTGTGCTTTTCCTAAATCTTATCACGTTACTGCTTCAGTACTGAAGCTCTTTATCTTGAAGGTAATTTAATGTGGCCTTCATTCAAGGTTTTTACATGTTGTTATAGAGGCCAAGGATGTAAAGTCCTAGCCCCCTGGCATGACATGCAAAGTCCTAGGTGACCTGTCCCTTGCTAACCTCTCCAGACATTTCTATACCTCTCCTTTGTGTGTTGCAGCCATGCCAAAGTATTCTCTATTCCCCAAATTAATAATATTATTTCACACAATCTGATTTTGCAGAACTGCCTTGAATTCTAGCCCTCTCAACCTCTTTCACCCAGCTATGTCCTATCTTCCTCCAATTCCCATTTTAATAAAACACTTTCAATAAACAAGTTAAGACCAGTCCAAGCAGAGATTATTTCTATTAATTACTAATTATTAATCACTAGTCACAATATGTAGGAATTATTAGCTTTCAATTAAGTCTCCCATTTAGATTGTATCTACACTAAATTTCCTCAGTGGCAGAGCACATGACTTATTTGCCTCCATACCTGGAATATAGTAGGTGCTCAGTAAAATACTCGTTGATAGAAGAATTGAAAGAAGAAAGGCAAATTAAGTAGACTGGGGAGGGATTTAAGATAAAGACAGCAAAATCATACAGAGGCTATTACTATAAGCCAAATTCAAATGAAATTTTTGCAGAAAAATTTTCTAGTATTTTGAAATAAATTCATGTTTCATAGTATCAACTTTATAAAGAATAACATTTTAATAATATTTTATTAGAAGTGAAGGTGTTTTAGGGAAAGTTATTATACTATCTTGGTGTTGTCTAATTCTGAAAGATTTGAAAACAAACAAGTGATATATTTAAATTAACACAATAGAGAACAATACTTGTTTTCTATTAAAAATAATTATAAACACAGATTTCAACCAACAATTGCTTGTAGTCCATATATTATTTAGAGAATGTTTAAATATCTGATAATCTAAAGAGAAAAATTATTTTTATTTTGTAACAGGTAATAAAATGTTCACATTAAGTACATCATTACCTAATTATTAATAATCTACAAAAATTATTGGCAAATTTTTATACATTATTATTTTTATTCATATCCCAAAAATGTTTACAGCTTGCATATATAATCGTCATTATCACCAACACATTGGTGCTGGTCATAGACAGTTTAACATATGTGGCTTTGAAGTAACTAAAACAGCTTTGATTAATGTCTGTATCTTCTATTTCCTAAAATAATAACTTACATATATATCAATATTGCATATGAATTGTGTATGCATGTTACTGGGATATTCTGTATAGAGACAGCAATTATTTAATCTGGAAGACATGAACATCAGCCTATAGACATAAGAGATATATTTTTATAAATAAGGATTATATTTCATGGTGCATATGGTAATCAATAAACACTTTAAAATAAGTAAGAGTTGTGTAGTCAGAATAATTTGTTCTACATGAATATTTCCCAAACTGTATGTTCCAAATCATGTTACCTTTAGTTCTGCTGTAACGTAACATATGTAGTCTAAAAATCAATGTGTTACACAAAACCATGCAACCACAATGACAACTAGGGCTTATGGGCAAAAATGGGGTTAGACACACAACACTCAGAAACTTCATCAGTGACACATTAAAAAAAAGGACAGGAACCTAACAAAAACAATAGAACAGAATTACACATGCTTAATAGTTAAAACTACACAAACCAAAAACAAACAAACAAAAAAAAACAAAAAAACCCAACCCTTAACAGTACAGCAAATATGGCACTTTACCTAGAAAAAGACCTGTATGCAGTTTGCTTGAGGAAGTGAGTTTCAGGAGGGTTACAGCTTGTGAGTTAAGATGAAGTGATAGGGGAAGAAGGATCTGAAATCTCACAAGAAGTTGAAACACCAAATTGTTGTGTGTCGTGACACATGTTGTGGGCTGAGGTAGCTGGTAAATGTTTCATGTGTGTGTGTGTTTTGTCTCTTGTGTCTTGGATCAGCTGGGTGCACTTTTCCACATTCACCTATTGTTTATCCAGTACAAAACTATATAAAAACAAACACAATATTTGCATTATGCTCAAAATATTCTCTAATATATCAATCAACTCTGGAACAAATTTGCATTTTCAAAACGATTGTTATAGGAGAACTGAGTGTAATAGGTACTTGAAAAATAAAAGTGGGGAAAGATAGGGTCTGTGTTCAGGAAATAAGTAGATTAAGCAATATTGAATTTTTTTCTAGTAAGAAATTTCAGAAAGTTTACCTGCTAATGTAAACTCTGCAACTTCAAGAAGGCAATGAGTTTGCAATGTTTTCCAAAATTCTTTGACCTTTTATTCTGTGGTGGGCATAACATTAACATCTAAAAATAGTATTCTGTGTAGCACAGTTTGATAAATGCTTCTCTTTAGCAATGTTTCATATTTATTGTTATAAAATGTAAAACAAGGATTATGCTCAGAAGAGAAATATATTATGATCTAACTCAATTTTGTGTGTACTCAGAAAAAAGAAATCTGCAATAAATTTTTAAAAATATCATTAATGTGTCTAGCATTGCTGGTTGTATTTCTTCTGGCTTCTACAGAACTAAACTATACCAGACAATTAAAATTCCTCCTTGCAGACGACAAAATGGTATCTTTTCAGCATGATTAACCATATAATCAAGGTTTCAGAAAATCTACACCAAATAATTGAATTTGAGATTTTAAATGTATATGGTTTTCTAGGATTTCAGTGTGATCATAATGCCTGTAAATTAAATCCTATTTTTGGTGAAAACCCAAAGGAAAGAGAGTTTTGTTTTCAAGCACTAATTTTACCTATTATATAATTATATATAATATGCCTATTAATAATTTTTACAACATAATGATGATTACGCATTCACAAATATAGGGAAAGAGCATTCCAAGCAGAGGGAATAGAGTAAACTCATGGGAAACTCTCTAGTGTGCATGCAATCTTGCGTGGAATTTTGATTGCAATAAAGTTTCCATGAAGGAGAATAGTGGGAAGTGAGTTTGGTCGGGAGAGAAAGAGGAGTCAGACACACTGGTAGAAGGTATTTTACAAGTGATTTCATGTAGGGATTTTTGAGAAAGATGGCCAAGTCAAAGATATTCTGAATTTTAAGCCTAAGAAAATGGAACAATTACGCCACCAAGAGAAGTAGAGAGCACAAAGTCAAGGTTGACTCAGGAAGAAGGTTATACAGAGTTGACTATCTGATGCTTAAACATTTCAACAGATTTCTTCCCTATTGCTTGCTTATTAGGTAATTCACTACTCATGCAAATCCAAAATGGGAGAAAGGATTTTCATGTAATTTGGGTTTGCTGCTTGTAAACAGCTCCATTAAAAAGTTTCAAAGTCAAGGTAATTTATGCTAGCTGCTGTGACAGGTAAACATCAATATTTCAGCAGCTTAACAGTAATATTTATCACTTGCTTGTATCACAGTTCAATGTAGTTGGTGGGCCAGGGTGTGGAGGGAGTTGGAGATGTGAGTTGTGTTCTGTGCAGTTATTCAGAGACCCAGGCTCCTTCATGACATGGTTCTGACATCTATAACATGAGGCTTCAAAGACATTCTGCAGTCATCCACGAGGAGACCAGAGGGAAAACGTGTAGAATCTCACAAAGGAGATAACAATGCTCTCACTTGTACTGGCATTCCGTTAGTTACAATTTAGTCCCACCCAATTTCAGGGATGGATGGAAGATGTTCATTTAACTCAATGCTCAGGAATAATATTTAACATTGCCTCTGTCGCAAAAGGGAAGAAGATAAAGCCCTTACCTAAATAACTGAAGACTTAAAATTAACTTTGAAATAATTATTTTTTATTGTCCCTACTGTCAGTAGCCACAAATTATATAGAGCTAAAACCAAAAATAGTCATAGCAAGGAAAAACACTATAGAAAATGTCATAACCTGGAGTTTAAATTTGAAAAGTAACTTTCTCACAATCTTTCAAACTTAGCTTAAGCAAAACATTCAGAAACTCTGATATATAACTAGCCTCCACTCATCTTGGCTTGCATAAGTAAAGTTACCAAGGTATGTGTGGGTTTAATTTAGAAAGCCTTGGATTAATGAAGTAGATAAGCTGCCTTAAAAAAAAACAAAAAACAAAAAACTGAGTTCAGAATTCTCCACATCTTAGCCAATGCTTGTTATCTTTTATTTTTTAGATAACAGCCATCCTAACAGGTGTGAGGTGATCCTTCATTGTGGTTTTGATCTGCATTTCCCTGATGATGAGTGTGGTTGAGCACCTTTTTGTGTGGCCATGCCTATGTCTTCTTTGCAGAAATGTCTGTTCAAGCCCTTTGCCTATTTTTAAATTGGGTTATTTAGTTTTTTTGCTATTCAGTTTTTTTGTTATTCCGTTACATATTTTGTATATTAACCCCTTATCAGATAGATGGTTTGCAAATATTTTCTCCCATTTTGTAGATTGCCTTTTCACTCTGTTGATTGTCTCCTTTGCTGTTCAGAAGTTTTTTAGTTTGTTGTTATCCCACTTGTCTATTTTGGGTTTTGTTGCCTGTAATTTTGGTGTCAATTCCAAGAAATCACTGCCAAGACCACTGTTAAAGAATTGCTGCCCAATGGCTATAAAGTTTCAGTTATGCAAGATGACCAAGTTCTAGAGATCTGCTGTACAACACAATGCCTATAGTTCATAATATAGTATTGTGCACTTTAAAATATATTACGAGGGTAGATCTCACCTTAAGTGTATTACCACACAAAAAAAGGAAACACAAAAGAATACAAGGAAATTTTTGGAGGTAATGAATATGCTTAGTACCTTGATTGTGATGATGGTATCATGGATATATGTAAATGTCCAAACTCATTAAAATGTATATCTTAAATATGTGCAACTTTTGTATATCAATTATACCTTAATAATTCTTTTAAAAAAACTGAGTATTGCCTAGTTATTGATCTTTTTCTTTCTGAGTTCAGAGTAAACATAGTTTACATTAACACTATATTGTTTTTAAATATCGTGAATGAAAATAAAACTTTTCCAGCTATGATAAAAGAAATTCTACGGAGAAATATCCAATATTAGTGCATAAGAAATGCACTCCTTCTTGAGGCTTGTGATAAATTGTAACTACCTACCTATTCCTTCCATACACAGCATAGTCTCCTGTATTATTACATATTCTCCCTGTGTTTCAACTATTTTAAATTGAAGCACTACTGCCTTTGTTCTTAATTCAAAGAAATTGAGAGGGTAAATAAATTCAATGTCCTGGCCAAAAAGGCAGTGTATCTATTTCAGGAACACACACACACACACACACACACACACACACACTCTTCCTTTAAATAGGAATAAACCTGGGTGCCTCAAGATTACTTGTTGTGATATCAAAGAATGTCCTCTGGGAACCAAGCTGTTTTCCTTAAAAACTTGAAAAGGGAAATTCAGTCTCTCACATCCTGCTCGCTTCCCGATTCCACAGGCTTCTGCATCTGAATCAACGTTGCCTGCAGTTTGCACCTCTGGAACATCATCGGTGTCTCACAGACTCCACTGGACTTGGATTGGTCCAGAGGAAGCAGAGAAGGAGCCACTCTGAACATTTTTTTTTCCCTTCACACACCATAAAAATCAGCAGCAGCTACCAACAGTCAAAGCAAAGCTTCAGGTTGGGAACTGATACGTCCGAGAGGCAGCTGATGTGAGCATGTGCACACAGATCTGTCTCCCAATAGCACAGCAGCTACTAGGCAAATTATTTTGAAAAGACCTGAATGCATGCGACTCAAGTTAAAGTGGAAGTGAGAACAAAAAAGCAAACAGCAGACTCGACTGAATGAGCATCTTGAAGCCTAAGATTTCAAAATGATGCTGATCAGAGTCGTACCTGAAAGAGACTAAAAACTCCATTTCAAGCTTCGGAGCACGTGACATTTATTCACAACAGGCATGCCAGTTTCAGCCTTGTAACTTTCAGACACGTAAAGACGTGGAGAAAATCGCTGACGCTACCTGACCCAGGAGGCTAAGTCAATCCAGAGGGGATTTGAATCTACTTGGTGCAGGATGAACTCTACCCATCACCATGGAATGCACACTTCTCTCCACTTCTGGAACCACAGCACCTACGGACTGCACAGCAATGCCAGTGAGTCCCTTGCAAAAGGCTACTCGGACGGAGGGTGCTACGAGCAACTTTTTGTCTCTCCTGAGGTGTTTGTGACTCTGGGTGTCATAAGCTTGTTGGAGAATATTCTGGTGATTGTGGCAATAGCCAAGAACAAGAATCTGCATTCACCCATGTACTTTTTCATCTGCAGCCTGGCTGTGGCTGATATGTTGGTGAGCGTTTCCAACGGGTCAGAAACCATTGTCATCACCCTACTAAACAGCACGGACACGGACGCACAAGGTTTCACAGTGAATATTGACAATGTCATTGACTCGGTGATCTGTAGCTCCTTGCTTGCATCAATTTGCAGCCTGCTTTCGATTGCTGTGGACAGGTATTTTACTATCTTTTATGCCCTCCAGTACCATAACATCATGACGGTTAAGCGGGTCGCGATCATCATCAGTTGTATCTGGGCAGCTTGCACGGTGTCGGGCATTCTGTTCATCATTTACTCAGATAGCAGCGCTGTTATCATCTGCCTCATCACCGTGTTCTTTACCATGCTGGCTCTCATGGCGTCTCTCTATGTCCACATGTTCCTCATGGCCAGACTTCACATTAAGAGGATCGCCGTCCTCCCAGGCACTGGCACCATCCGCCAAGGTGCCAACATGAAGGGGGCGATTACCTTGACCATATTGATTGGGGTCTTTGTTGTCTGCTGGGCCCCCTTCTTCCTCCACTTAATATTCTACATCTCTTGTCCCCAGAATCCATACTGTGTGTGCTTCATGTCTCACTTTAACTTGTATCTCATCCTGATCATGTGTAATTCCATCATTGATCCTCTAATATATGCACTCCGGAGCCAAGAACTGAGGAAAACCTTCAAAGAGATCATCTGTTGCTATCCTCTAGGTGGCCTCTGTGATTTGTCTAGCAGATACTAAACGGGGCCAGATGAGATGCTAAACACAAACATAAGAGACTTTCTCCTTCTCATACATACAACTTGAACAGTGTGTTTCGGCAACAGCTTTTTCTTCTGTGTAAGGCATCGGTTGAGAAATTCTGTTGTATAAATTTAAGTTTATGATTTTTGATGTGAGAAAGTGCCCAGTATCTGTGTATTTTTAATGTCATGCTACTTTTTGGCTGTAAAATGTTAATCCATTTTACAGGTTGTAGGCACTATGGATTTATAAAAAAGAAAAAAGTCCTTATGAAGAGTTTAACAGTATTTCTTTCTTGTTATTCACAAGGATTTGACACTTTGCTTGTTTTAATAACATGGAAATCACAGCTTTGTTAAATATATTCTAATAAATGGTTTCTTATGTTACACTATACAACATTGAAGTGTAGAGATTTGATTCGAGCATTTAGGGGAGAAATATTGAAGAACAGATGCTTAATCATTAAAAAAAAAAAGCTGAAATTTCAAGTAATTTAATAAAACTTGCTTGTGCAGAAATAGAAATGACTCTTCTATTGGGAGAAAAACAGTTACTTTTAAAAAAGGGATATTTTTGACTCAGAAAACCATGAGTGTTTCTCAAAGACAGAGAGATTAATTTGCCCAAGCAAAGAGTCTGATATTCCAAGCAGGCAATTCAGTTTGGGAGAGAAAAACAGCAGCTATGGGGATTAGAGTGGCCTGGGAAAACTAAGTTAACATGGCAAGCTAAACTTCCTGATACCAAACCATTTCCAGCCACCGCTAATAAAAACAGAGTATAAGGTCTTTAACCAGGGACCCAGAGTCTGCTGAAATGTCCAGAAAAGGTGATGCGCCACTGAGCTCCGGCTTCCACTCCCTAAAAAACTACACAATTCATATTGAGTTCTTTCACTTTTCACATGGAGGTGACTTGTTTACTTATTGCTTATTTTTTGAACTGGAGTTTAAATACTCACTATCAAAGATTTTAGCTTTGAAAACTAAATCTATAGCATAAGTTTTTTCAGGTAATATTTGTAAAAATCTAAAATAAGGCAACTTCCTGTGCTGGAACATTATGAATAGGGAAAAAGGCACTACCTGAACCCCAGAAGACATCATAACATAAATTAGCCTTCCACAACTATATTTTAGAGAGTAAATACTTGCTTTGCTCCAAAATAATCCCATGGATTTGGCTACTGAACAATAAAATCTGTACTTTCCAATTTGTGTGTACTTTAAGAGAGAAAATATATTAGGCTGAGGATTACCAGTAAACTATCCTTTGATTTAATTTATAGTCTCCTCAAATGCTCATGGGCAGGGATAACACGCAAAGGTACTGCTTAATTCAAATACAAGTGTTTTACATATTGATAGCAAGTCCTGAGAAACACTTTCAACATTTAAGTGGAAACATTACTTTAAAGTACGTAATCAGTAAAGTTAAAGCTTACACATGAAAGGTGATACTGAAGCCTGATTCACTGCAATGCCTCTATTCTGAAGTAAAAATAAGTGTGAGGATTTAAACACAGACTAAAATAATGGAACCAAAGTTGTAGCAGGACACAGATGGTGTTTTTGTCCTTGCTATTTTTCCTGCTCGTTCTTTCACGTAGTGATTGTGAGGAATCCCAGAGATTGGAGACACAGAAGAGACCTAGTAGCATGCCCCATCTTCTGTGGTGGCTGTCCTTCAGTCCATTCTATTTCTCTGTCCAGTGTCATTTCAGATGCTGCTTGGTCCATTTAGAACCAGCCCACTTCTCCCACTGAAAGGAAATCAGTCTCCTTCATCCTGACTTTCACACCTCCTCCCGGAGCAGTTTACAGGGATGGGGTGAGTGTTAGTCATGAACCTGTGTGCCCTGCCACCCTCCCCTATGTGCCCAGGGAACAATATTATGCTTCCATTTCTTTTAAGTGCTAAGACTGTCTTACTCAGTTTTTCCTGTTCCCCAAATAGTCCTCTATTACGTTACTTCCTGTTTCTCCAGTAAAACCAATATTCTCCCAGAGGGATACCTCATTATCACTCAAAGTCTATAGTTTACATTAGAGCTCATTCCTAGGTGTTGTACATTCTGTGTGTTTTGGAAAATGTATAATGATGACATGTATTATAGTGTCATACAGAACAGTTTCACTGCCTGAAAAATCCTCTGTGCTCCACCTATTTGCCCCTCTTTCCTTAACCCCTGGCAACCACTAACTCTTTTACTGTCTCCGTAGTTTTGCCTTTTCCAGAATGTCCTATAGTTGGAATCATACAGTATGTAACCTTCTCAGATTGGCTTCTTTCACTTGGTAATATGCATTTAAGATTCCTTCATGTATTTTTATGGCTTGGTAGCTCATTTCTTTATAGTACTGAATAATATTTCATTGTATGGATGTAACACAGTTTATCCATTTGCCTACTGAAGAACATCTTGATTGCTTCCAAATTTTGGCAATTGTAAATAAAGCTGCTATAAACATTTGTGTGTGGACATAAGTTTTTAATTTATACCAAGGAGCAGGAATTAACCTCTAAAAACTTTAGTATAAATACTGTGATGTATGTGTTTATCCTTTAGTATTTTGTTAAGGGTGGTTAGTTAGCATTTACAGTATGCTGGTCAGGAGTACACAGTCCAAATGTATCTGATAAGCAGCATCAGATACCTTTATTGAAATTTTCACCAGAAAGTTCAATGAAATAAAAAATATATTTGACATGATTTTTCATTGGTGAAATGAGTGATTTTCAAGACCTGTTGTTGACTTGAAAAGTTGTGTAACAATCGCCATAACTTGCATGAACAAGGTTTGCATCTTGCATTTCTGTCCACTTGGCGTCTGGCCTAACACGTAGACTCTAAGAGCAAAGCTGCAAATAGTCCCCATCTGCTTCACAAAAAAGTCTTTGTTGCCCAAACTAAATATTTTGAAATTACTAAAACATTTTTAAAGAATTATTTAATAACATGTACATAAATATCGACTTCTGTTTTATGTTACAAGGAATACACAAAACAGAATATTTAGTATGATACCAACTATCTAAAGAAAGTACCCCCAATCTACTTATGTACCTCCTACATATTACTTTCAATAACTCACGAACAATCAGAGTCATTATTCTTGGGTGATAATATTAAGGAGCATGTTTACTTTCTCTACTGAGTGTGTTTCTATTATGTAAATTTGCTACAATGAACATATTGTAATGTTTTATTTTTTAAAAAGCACACAGACGCATTACAACAGAAAGATGGTTGATGGAAATGTCATTGCCAAATTACCAATGATTTGTGGAGAAAGAGTAAACATACAAGAAGTTAGGTTTGAGCAAGAACAGATCTTAGCTATCATCTCATCTAACCCTCTAAGACTCAGAGAGACTGTCTAATGTCACATGTGAAATCAGTGGCAGCATCAAAACCTGATACCCAGTTCCTGACTCCAGATTTCCCTACCACATTTTAAGGGCCTCCTTCTGTACACAAGTACAGGTTTCTAATCATATAGACCTATAATTGAGTTATGGTTACATCACTGTTTAGCTGTGAGATTTTGCTGTAATTTTCTCATTGTTAAATGTGCATAACAATACCCGTCTGATGGTAATCTTAAAAGGATAAAAGACAATTATAAGATCAACGATTAAAGTTCAACAAGATAGTGCCCAGTACATATAGGTACTCAAAAATGGTAATTATTGGTATTTTTAAGAATACAAAGTAAATGAATAAACCCATGCATGAATGAAGACTTAAATTAGTTTTGCCATCTTTCAACCTTATTAGAAAATATACCTAGGTCTTGGGCTTAATTATATATGTTTTCTTAAACTACATTTAATAATTTCCTTGGATTTGACAGAATTTTTTGGTATAAATGGATATTTTTTAAACATAGTAGATACACAGGCATACCTGTATTCTAAAAGGATACCTTTTTTTTTATCATCAATAGTCCTGTTTTAAAATTTGCAGTGCCATATTTGATACTGGAAAAGGCTAATTAGAAAGATAATGTGCCAAATATGAAATAACCAATCAGCCCATTTCTTCAAAGACTAATTGATACTCATTAAACTTTAGGCCATCAATTGAAGTGTTAGTACAAGAATAACATTATCTCAGCTGATGTTGATATTAAATGTAAACCCTTGAAAAAGAACCATAACTGATTAATTTATAGTCACATCTTGATGCTCAATGATTAGTTTATCATGTATTGATCAAAGCTATGTGCTTGAGAGTAGAAAGAGCATAGGGTTTGGACTAGAGGAACATTGGGTTCAAGTCTCAGATTTCCCAGCTCTAGAACTTTGGACAAATATCCTGAGCATCTATAATCTAACCTTTGAAATGAAGATAATATCCATCATTTCATCATATAGTTAATGACAAATATTAGATAATGTAAAATTAGATAATCTATTGAAAGGATCTAGTACTATACTGCTTGTCAATATAGGTATCTATTATTCAAACTACACTCAAAAGGTTGACAGAACTTAAGACTCCAGGGGAAGTTAAATGGTGATACTCACTTGGATAGCCTCACTTCCCTAGCATGGAGAGACAGGAATCCATTCAAATCTGTTTTCACCATTTCATTTATTTCTAACAAGTAAAAATAAATCCCTATGTTTATTATTTTAAGTACAAGGAAAGTTTGAACACTCCAAAATAATTCAAGGCAGTTAGTGGGTGGAACTGGGTAGGAAGACACACATTGTTTCGATGGCTTCAGTAATGTTGTAATTCCTGTGTTGAATAATGGGTTTAATGTATACTTCATGCTTCAAGCTTAGAAATATATGACATATAATCTTTCGTATGTATTCAATATTACATGAACATTAAATGAATATAATGCATTTATTTTGTAATGTGCTTACTGAGAGGGAACATGCAAAACTATATTTGCATAGAACAAATAAAGGAGTCCTAGCACAATTTAATGCTGCCACTTCAGGGGGAAAAAAAAGAAGAGCTTTGATCTATGATAGTCATGGTTGAATTGGGTCCTGGGTTAATGAAATTAGTAATCAGAGTTTACAATTATTAACTGTGTTTTCACTGACAAGAGACCCTGGAAGCCCCTCAAACAGAGCCAAATGGAAAATTTCAGCAACTTAATCAGTGAACAATTCAATGAGGTTTTGTATGGGGCTCAGCTGCAAATGACACTATTATGGTCTGATTTCTAAACCTAAAGTTCTAAACAGTGTGAGAAATTTCACTTTTAAATTCAAACCATCATTGAATAAAATTTAAAAGTGAAAATATAACAATAAATTTGGTCATAATTTCACTTGAGGGAAAAAAACACTTATGCTAAAATTTTATCTGCAAAAAGTTTAACTCCTTAATTTAAAATGTATTTTATTTGTAATGCTGAAGTTTCAAAATGGCCCCATTAAAAACAACGCATGTGGGTTTTCTATAAATCTCACAATATCCTGGAGATTTCATTTGAGAACATGCAATATTCATATTTTTACTGAGTTCTTTCATTCAGGAAGAAAGCAAGAAGGCTTGAGAGTAATTTTTTTTGTGATTTTGTTTACACAGGATGATTTATGTAATGTTGAAAATTGTGCTCTGGTTATAATTTGAACCTACTAGCTATAGCTGTTAGCTACTTACTGTCAATATCAAAAAGAAAATCTATACACTTTCATCTCTGCCCTACCTCTAATCTTCCTCTCTAAGCCATCACATCTCCATTTTCTACATCAATGTCTTATTTTCACCTAAAACTCAATGTGGCTGAAACAAAAGGGTTCATTGACACAAATCTGACTTCTTTTTACTCTCTTTATGTTTTCATCATTTCATCGGTCTCCTGGGAACAGAAACTCAAAAGTTCAGTCACATTGTGCTTTCACTCCAAAATGAAATGAAATAAGTGAGATTTTGAAAAAAGATCAGTGTATGAAGCCTGACACAAATGGTTGGGCCCTTCTGTGTGTACAATGGAGCAGGATGGAAAGAAAACTGACTTCAGCGGATTTATAATTCTTGTTGGGCAAAATAGGAAGACAAGGACATGATTGATTTATCTGGGTTTGGTGGGCTTTTTTTGAGAAACCTGCATAAAAACCAGGCTCAGAGAAGCCTGGGATATACATATAAATTTTTTATCAGTAATTGAAGTATAGTTGATTTACAACGTTGTGTTAGTTTCAGGTGTAAAGCAAAGTGATTTAGTTCAGATTCCTTTCCATTATAGGTTATTACAAGATATTGAATATAGTTCCATGTGCCATACAGTAGGTCTTTGTTGCTTATCTATTTTATACATAGTAGTGTGTACCTGCTAATCCCAAACTCCTAATTTATCCCTCTCTCCCCCAACTCTTTCCACTTTGGTAACCATAAATCTATTTTCTATGTCTTTGAGTCTCTTTCTGTTTTATAAATAAGTTCATTTGTATCATTTTTTTTAGACTCCACATGTAAGTGATATCATATGATATTTGTCTTTGTCTGACTTACTTCTCTTAGTATGATAATCTCTAGGTCCATCCATGTTGCTGCAAATGGCATTATCTCATTCTTTTTTATGGCTGAATAGTACTCCATCGAAGGAAATACATATAAATGTGATAGCTGTGAGCATGTATAGAGAGATAGTGGAAGATAAGAACATGAGTGATCCCTCAATATGTCTTACAGCCTGCAATTCCTTCCTCCCATTGTCTCCTAACCTCATTCAGGTGGAGCCTTCATCCTCAACACTTGCACTAAAACTGCTCTTGCTAACATGGCCAAGATGCTTCCAATGACTAAATCCAATGATCAGTTTCATTCTTATTTTATTTAGACCAACACAACTTTAACTTGAAGTCACTTCCTCTTCCTTACTGTATTTGGTTCATAGGACAACAAAATCCTTGGTTTTCCTCCTACCTCAAAAGTATCTTCTCAGTCTCCTTTGCAGATTCCTCCTTTTTTCCCCCAAAAAACCTACGGAGCATAATCCTCCATAGCTCAGTGCTTTGTACTGTTCTCTTCTCTTTGGTCATTTCAACCAGTATCAAAGCATTGAATACTATCACTATTCTGAAGACTCCCAAATGCATATCTTCAATTTAGATCACTTCAACTATCACTTCTGAATGTCTATACTTGGATTTCTAAAACAAATTCTGTCTTAGTTCAGGCTGCTATAATAAATTACCATAGACTGTGTGGCTTAAACATTTACTTCTCAAAGTTCTGGAGGCTGGCAAGTCCAAGATAAAGGAGCTAGCCAGTTCAGTTCCTGGTGAGAACATTCTTCTGGTTGCAGATGGCTTCTTTCTAGCTATATCATCATCACATGAAGGGAGAGAAAGAACTAGCCCTCTTCCTCTCTTTATAAGGACAAAAATCCCATCATGGGAGCTCCACCTTCATGACCCATTTACCTCCCAAAGACCCCCATTTCCAAATACCTCCACATTAGGACTCCACCATATGAATTTTAGGGGGACACAAACCACAGCAGATCCTAAACTTATGAGTCTATTTCGAACCCCTGGTTTTTCCACCCAAAACCTCTCCTTTCACTGCTTTGCCCACATCAAACAATGGCAACTCGATCCTTCCACTTGATCAGAGCAAAATCTCCGGAGTCACCACTAAGTTCTCTTGTCTTACACCCCTTTTTGGATCCATCAGGATATATAATTGGCCATATCATTAAAATATATCCAGTGCCTTCCCTCTAGCACCTAGAATGGAGCATGTCTATAAGAAGCGCTCAATAGACATTTGATGAAAAAAAAATGAAGGAATATGCAAGAATAGAAGGAAAAAAAAGCTGAGACTGGATGCCCTGTTAATAGCAGTATTTAAGGGGTTAGTGTACAAAGGATAGGCCATGAAGTCATTATCACAGGGGTGAAAGAAAAACTAGAATGATATGACTGAAGCCGAGGGAGGGCTGAGTTTTAAGGAACAAGTTGTCAATCATTTCAGTAAAGGAAGAACTGAAGCAATGTTCAGAAAATTTTCCAACTAGAAATCTAGTGTATTTCATTTGAGAATAGAACTGCAAAGATGACTAAAGTTTCGATGAAATGATGAAAAAATAGAAAACATGAGAGGAAGAGCCAATTTGCAGTAAAATATTGAAGCAGATACCAGATGTTTTGGATCTCCTGTGCAAACATAGAAATAGAATGGGAGACGAAGGGGTGTAGAAATAGAGTACAGACTCTTCTGTTAACAAGCTGTATGGAATAGAATGGGGCACATGATATCAAGGGATAATTTTCTCAAAACGTATTCACTTCAAGGAAGATCCTCTGCAGAGGCAAAGAACCAATACCGACTAAGAGGCTGAAAATACTGAATATTTACTGAAAACTCTCAGTAGTACAGCTAAATCATTTCCCCATAATTTTCCATAAATGGTTGCCTTTTCTTTTGAGTTTTTTTTTTTCCTAGTTACACCAAGAAGTAGCTCTGTGAAGAGCTCTACTTCTAAACTGTACCTTCCCAATCATCAGGAGATGAATTTGAAATGCCAACACCTCCCTTACCCCAGAGGGAAAGTGACCAGCCCAGCACCCACCTGGGGTCAATGACTTTAGTAAGGTCTAAGTGTACTCACCCTTTTCTGTCCAGAGCTAATGTCCCTTCAGAATAGTCTTTCTATCATTCCTGGTGGGAGTGAAGGTTTCTCTGACTCAGGATGACCTGCCTACATATCAAACTAGAGAGCTGGAGCCCCAGCTGCCAGGGAAAGTAAACTTTAGCACCTGGCAGAAACATGCTGAAACGGCCTACTGCTGTGTACTTTCGGCAGCAGAAAGGGTAGGATCAACCCCCTCAGGCATCGGTGAGAGCCAATGTGAGTGCAGGAAATGCATGAGACAAAGCAAGAGGCATGTCAGCACACACACACACGTGGCCAAGTGCGACAGAGGGCTGTACTTAGATAAGATCCTGGCTTAACTGCTCTTTTATTAAAATGCTTCCCTAAAGTAAAAGCAGAAGGGTCAACAACCCATAACCATACTGAAGAAGTACTGATGGACTGATCACCTTCCCATCTCCTCCTCTGTTAGCACAGAGGCGGCGTCAACTGACGTCATAGGGAGGCCCATTTTGCTTGATGTATTCATTTTGACACTTTGGTAATTGGTCCTGCATTATATTGCTACATTTTGTATTTAGATGTTCTGCTACCTAATGCATTTTATTGTAAACATTTGAAAACAGGGTCTCGCCTTTATGTAATTATTTTAAATAAAAGGAAGATGATCAAATTCAGAGAGATTGAAATAAAGTTAAATACTGAATATTAAGGAGGCCTTCACTTTTAAAGCAAAATATGGAAGAATATGTACAGAAAATTCTAAAGGACACTACTGAATACACATACACAAATTGGTGTCCAGGGGTGTGGAAAATGGTCCAGTTGAGATGAGTTTATTTCATTTAAGTCAGTAATTTCCTGAAATGGGTTTGTTAACCATTACACTTATCCTGCTATTTGTGGATACACTGAAATGCTTTATCATTACCTTCAAAATAAGAGTAAACAGGTTGCCAGGAAGAAGTTCCTAAGAAGCCTAGTTAGCAGAGGTTGTCCATCGGTACCGCTGGTCTGGGAAACACTGCCAACTGGGGATTTATAAACCAGGCAGCTTTGATTTTAGAAAAAGTTACTCATTAAGAGGAAGAATGATCAATTAGCCGGAAAGACTTCAATATAGACCCTTCACAGTGGTCTATCATTTTTTAAAACAAGTCACAAATATCAATGAGTGGTCAGAAAATGAATAGCAGGGCACACATCACTTGGCAGGAAGCACCATGGAAGTTGATTGAAAATTTCAGGGAACTTTATGAATCAAGGCTATCTGGATTAATTTAACCTAAGGATGGAGGAAATGGGGGATGCCAGATCTTAATTTGATTATTGTAATCACAAGGGGATGGAAACTCTAGAGCAGCAAAAGACAGAATGTGGCCCAAGAGGGTTGCTTATCATGTGTTTCAGGTGTGGTGCCAATGACCAGTACTGTCCTTGACCTAATAGTCACACCCTTCAATTACCCAGTCGTTCTGGGCTTCAGAGTTGGCACTGGTCCTTCAGAGACCAGATCAGTGGGAGGTTCCCTTCACCTGCAGAAGGGTCTCTGCAGGCTATCCCTGGCCACCACTGTACCAGGCTTTTCACTCCTTTTTTCCTCTTCTTCGGGAAGATATTATAAACTCACTGGGACATGTTTCTCCCTTCATTTATTTTTTTGTTTGTTTCTTTGTTTTCACAGAAACATAAAGGACAAAAATGGTCCTTTCTAAATAAGGGCTATTTATTTAGAAACACCAGGGTATTTGCCAACAATATTCCTTTCCCATTGCTTCAGGTAAAATATTCAGATAAAATATTTATCATCCGGGAAGGATGAAACTTACTTTTTAAAAAGTGTTCTGTACTCACAGTTCCTAGTACATGATGAAAAGGGACAAAATATTTTTATGGCAGCAGCAGAGAATTCTCTGCCCCATGAGGTGGGTCTCTCAGTATCCCAATCCTTCCCTAGGAGGCCAAATTTTTGTAGCTCTCTCTGAAAGTAAGTTACATCATGTTGTGAAACAATATTAGAAAGGTCTTTGCCATAAAGGACCCGGATTATTTTATAGTCTGTTGTAATTCTGTAGGATCTTGCCTTCATCCAATATCCAGAGAAAATCTTCATCCAGGACAACACAATAAGTTGGTACCAACTCCTTCTGGCCAGTTTTATTTCTTTAATGTTTTTAAAATGGTAAATAGGCACATTCAGCATCCTGAAGATTTAAAGATTCTCAATTTACAAAGGACGATGGATAAAAAGGCTGGCTGATGTAATTCCTGCCAGGAGATGCCTTCTGCTACTCTTGTCACAGATGTACCTCCCTTGGATGTCTTCATCTCTTCAATTCTTTCTTTCCCAAGTCATTCTTCTGTTATAAAATTTGGGTCTTTTCTAGCTGATCTCCTTCCTGTCAGTCCAGGGCACCTGCAATATTCCCTGGGAAATTTTGCTATTATTAGACTGCTTTTGTGATTTCTCATCTAATTTATTCAATGATAAAATGCACAATTTGGGCAATACAGAGGTAAATGCATTCCCTTCTCTCGTAGTTTATCTACTGTAACAATTCTTATCATTTATGAGTATAATAAAATGGGTATTATAATCTTAAACTGTTTTTAAAAATGAAGACAATTTATTGCTCACATATTTTAAAATTTTACAAACAAGGATGGCTTCTGGTGAGATTTTTTCCAGAGGCTCAAGCAATATATTCAGGACTCAACTTCTCTCTGTTTCTCTTGTCGGCTTCCTACAGAATGAGCTCCATCCACAGTCTCTGCACTGTGGCCTCTAGGTGGCTCCAAGGTCTCCATTCATAGCCACAAAACTGGGCTGCCACCGTTTCAGAGCCTTTATTCTCACACCACATAGTGGGAGAAAGAAAATGTGTCTTCTGCCCAAGTAATGGGATTCTTCCTCCTGTATCACCTCTGAATGACTCACTGCAGCCAGGCTCATGGGGCGTGTCAATTGGCTTCCACCAAACAGCACCAATCCATGAAGTATGGGGGAATTCACCAAAAGATATTAGGGTACTGTTAGTGAGAATGAGGGAATGACAGCTTGGATGACACCTAAGGAATGTTTGTATATTCGCTATAACATCTCCTGCATACACAGATCCTCTCAAGAGTGAATCCATGGAGTTTTTATACAGGCCAACCTCCTTTGCTCAATTCCTTTAGATTTCAGTTTTCCCCTATGGGTAAAGCATTGCAACGAACACTAGCTCTCATGTTTTTAACTGCCCATTGATAAGATTTAGGAACATTTCTCTGAGGTCCTTCTTCTCCACCTGTCCAAGTCCTAATTCACTCTCATTAGTCATTTTTTGGCCATTAAATAAGAATTATAGCTTATGATACTCATTTAAAATAGCTGTACCCTATTGCATCTCTAGTTAACAATAATGTACTGTGCACTTAAAAATTTGTTAGGAGGGTAAATCTCATGTTAAGTGTTCTTATCATGAAAGAAAAGAAAAGGAAAAGAAAAAAAAAGAGAAGAAAAAAAAAACAGCCACTACTAATTTCTACCACACGTAACATTTTCTTCTTAGCAGTTGATACTCTACATGGGCCCTGGGGTTTCCTTTATAGTCTTCTGAACTGAACTTGATAAGAGAGAAAGAAATTGAGCTCCAGGGGTCCTGGCCAACCAGAACATAGGTATAAAAGTCAGATCCAATAAATTTTTAAGATATATTTTGAATGTCAAAGTTAATACATTAAAATTCTAGTTTAAAAAACCAAATAGCTTTCAATTGTAGAAAATAATTATGTCATGAAAAATACAAATCAAAATATGATTCATAGAATGTATAGTTACTTATCTTCTGATACAAACAGTTCTGCCTTTTGTTGTTGGTAGATTTTTCTGCAATGAGACCCTTGACTTACAAAGTGTAGTCCTCAAATCAGCATCACTGGAATCACCTGAGAACTTGCTAGAAAAGCAGAATCTCAGGCCCCATATCCAACCGACTGAGTCGGAATATGCATTTTAACAAGATTCCCACATGAATTGCACATGCACTGGAAATTGGGAAGCTCTGTGCTGTACAACCGGAGTCTATCAGTTAGGATGACTTTAGTTCCAAGTAATTGAAAACCAAATAAAAGTGTCTTGATAATAGATGAAAAGAAAAGCCTTAATCTAAGTCTCCATCTTGAGAAGTTAGGAAAAGAAAAGTAAGTCCAGCCCAAAGTAAGTAAATAGAAGGGTACAATAAAAATAAGAGTAGTAACCAATGAAATAGGAAACATAAGGCACAACTGAGAAAATCAACAAATCCTCATTTGTAGCAAAAACAAACCAGAGTGTTCAAGGGCATGTGTTTGTTTTTTATTGCTGCAGAATACATTACCACAATTTTAGTGATTTAAACCAACATCCATTTATTAACATAGCATTCTGGAGGTCGGAATCCTGGGCACAGTGTGGCTGAATTTTCTGCTCAGGGTCTCCCTGAGCTAAAATTAGTCAAAACCATAATTCTTATCTGGGATTTTTGAAGATATTTTCAAGCGAATTAAAAATGTATGCTACCACATGCTCCGAGTTAGAGTTTGAAAACATAGAAAGGGATATCAGGATAAAAGTCAACATAAGAAAGAAGGGACTGAGGAATTAGGAAAAGTGCGAGAAGGAAGAAGAAAAGCAAAGGGGAAAAGGAGAGAGCATAAAAAAGAAAGGCAATGTAACCAAAAAAATGAATTGTCCCAGGTAGACAATGATAAAATACCACACACTATATTTCCTTAAAGACCATTTAGTAATGTTACTGGCTACTGTAAACTCATCTCATATTCAGCACTGTGACGTGGCACACATAACATATGCCTTTGAATATCCTGTAAAAGAGATGGTTCAACACAAATACGTTTGTCTAGCTCGATCTCCTTTATAGAATCAACCCATACGAATTTAATGTCCTTAAGGTAAAAATATGATGGAAAACATCAAATACCTTGGCTTCTCTTTTCTCTATGAAGTGGGAGGACCAGATGAAGAAGAAGATGGTGGAGCAGAGGGAAGAAGGGAGGTGTTAAATTTTGGGAGAAGCTTGTAGAAAAAAGAAAAGAAGTGTGACTACAGACAAGTCAAGAAATGGCCACATGCTCTGGACCCCCTTTCGAGTTGAAAACCAGGATATGTAATGACACCAAAAGACATGACCGGGCTTCCCTGGTGGCGCAGTGGTTGAGAATCTGCCTGCCAATGCAGGGGACACGGGTTCGAGCCCTGGTCTGGGAAGATCCCACATGCCGCGGAGCAACTAGACCCGTGAGCCACACAACTACTGAGCCTGCGCGTCTGGAGCTTGTGCTCCGCAACAAGAGAGGCCGCGATAGTGAGAGGCCCGCGCACCGCGATGAAGAGTGGCCCCTGCTTGCCGCAACTAGAGAAAGCCCTCGCACAGAAACGAAGACCCAACACAGCCAAAAAAAAAAAAAAAAAAAAGACATGACCAAGCAATTTTCTCCAGCAGTTTCCAGACTCTTGGACAGAACAATAGAGAGCGTAGATGAAATCAGAGAGGCTATGGAATCAGAAGTTCAAAACAATGAAACTAAACCTTGCAAGTGATGCTCATTCAACTGTGTGTGTTTAAATAAGAATTTATAGTCATACTACTAATAATTAAAAGGAATATAAGAAATATTGAAAATGATTGAATACCAAAATGATATGATTCCAAAAAGTTCTAAAAATCTGTTATAAACTACACAAAGTTTAGTTTTGTGGAAAGGTTAAAAAAAGTTTGGTTATAAAATCATCTATTATATTTCATTTTATAAACCTTAGCACCTTTAGTGTTCATCACTGTTACTCTTCTATGGGAACAAATTGCATCCTCTCAAGCAGTATTCCTAGCAATTATAAATCACAAACTGACTCAAATAGATGCTAAAAGATTATGGGATATTTCCCTCAAGGATTATGATATAAAAGGCTTACTGGAAAACATATATACATATAAATACACATATATATATGTTTTCTAGTAAGGTTTTTAGATCATATATATGATATGATGTGTATATATGCTGTGATTATAGCTATATATGTAAAATCTCCATATATTCATGTTAAAAAATTCTGGGGGGGTATTATTTAATTTTTGTAAATAGTTAATTTATTTTCATGATTAATAGTAATTAAACACCTTTATCCAAGCCTGTAAAGGGAGATACTCTAAAAGTAATTACAACTGAAGCACTAAAAGTAAGAAAGGAGAAAAAAGAAAGACAGAGTCAATTGAGAGCTTACTTACCGACTTTTGCAGAAGATTAGGTTATTTACACTCAATAAGTTTATCTCATTGACCTCACTTGCAGTCGCATAATTAATGATCTACTTCTACTCTCTTCTCAAAAGTTCAGACTACAAAACTTCTACATTAATCAACTTCAGCATTTCCCTTTGAAAAATATGAGTTTTTAAATTTGGTCCCAAAAGTAAGTCCTCAGACAATATATACTGCATAGTTTCTGGGTAGTCAGATAACTCAAGCAAATTATGGGATACATAAGCAGATGAAACAAAAACAAGTACAATGGACACAAACTGAGATGGGTGCCCCACTCACAATTCTGCCAAGAGGTCATGATGATGCTGTAGAAACACCTGCTATAACTCAGACATATTAGATTTTCTCTCCAGGGAAGTGGAAATGAACACTGCCATATAGGACCAGAAGTCATTGGAACAGAATTACCTTAACAGCAGCCTTCAGGGCAGAAGTCTGCGCTTTCCTGTCTCCTTGAAGCTGAATTATTTAGCTCTTCCTTTGAACTTGTGGCCATAAATCCAAATTTTTATTCAATTGGCCAAATTCTTTCCCTATTGATTACAACTCTCCAAAAAATTTTAAAATGCAGGAACTTTTTGGAACTGAAGAGAGGACAGTGGGAACCTACTTAGAAGATGTATTTGCCTGGAGGGATAGAAACTATGAGAAAGGAAAGACTTGAAGATAATAAAATATTGTCAGCAGCTTGGGAAAATTAAAGCATGATAGTCCCATCGAGCTGCTATTCTGGTAGAGAACAAGTTGTGTGCTTCAATCTTTCAAAGGCACAATACCTTCCTAGACTTCTCTTTGTAGGACTTGTCATTGTAGAACTTCCCAAAAAAGTTCTATAATTTTTCCCAAAAAGTTTCAAATGTAGTGAATGGTTTAATTTAAAGACAGTTGAAATCCAACTGCAGTCAGCCTACTTTTCTTTTCTACCACATGTGGATTAGAATATTCTAATTCACATTCAAGGAAAAAGCTAATATTACAGAATTCAGATTTTGAGTTTGAATTTGTTGTAAAAATTTCTTCATGCTGAATTTGGTGCAACTTGCATCTTTATCCATCTTTACAAATCACACACTCTAAAATTTCAGAAGATCCACTAAACGTCATAAACCAAAATGAAGATTCCTCATTACAACACTTCTAAATTAGGTTGTTACAAGAAGATAATGGAAGCAGCTATGGAAGCAGCAGACTATGAAGACTCAACCTAAATTAGCCGGGTTTACTGTATTGCAAGATATATTTGATCTCAACACAATGTGATGTAAGTTTTATAAATTGCACAATATTTATGTTTATAGGATTACACAATCAATGATACACAGTTTGAATAAATGCCTACATGAGCAAGTTTTACCAAACAAAACTAAGTTTATTAAGAGCCCCAAGGTAAAACCAAATCAAAATTTGCTGAAAGTTGCCTTGAAGTTTTCTAAATATTCTGAACTTATACCTCAAATGTTGTAGATTTCTGCCTTTCCCATTATTTCCCACTATTTCCCACTATTTAGGGGTTATCCAGAGAGCTTACAATGGAAGATTATGTGGTTATCATGGTAATTAATTCCCCAGCATCCATTCCATTACAAATAATTGGTCTAGGCAAGTTATGGAAATTGTATCCCTTCACCACAGATCAATATAGACAAGCAATTCAATCCTGGCCAATAGGAATCTCCTCATCATTAAAACGAGAGGTACAAGGTAGCGAGGGTCCTTCATTTTACTGTTGATACTGTTTTGTCTGAACATAATGCCTTGAACAGCTAGAGTCACTTTGCAATAACTAGGTTAGTCAATGTGAGAGAAACTACTGATACCTTAAAGATGGCAGATCCTAGAGATAAAAAGGAGCTGGTCCTTGATGACATCACTGGACCATAGAACTAACCAGCCTGGAGCCTGAACAACCCAGTGCATTACTTGTAAAATGGATAAAATTATTATGCTTACCTTAATCTCATCAGAATGAGTCAGTATATGCAAAGTGTTCAGAATAACACCTGACATATAATATGAACTCAATAAAGAATATTTGTTATTATCACCCTAATTCCATATGAGGAATTGTGTGAAATAGTATGTTCATCATTATGCTTTTTTAGTCGGGATCTTCTGGTTGGTTACAGCAGGAAGTGTTTTAACTGATACGGTGTATCTATCCCCAAGTATACAAAGCTGAAAAGATAGAGACTAAAGTTCCAAGTCATACTTATTTTCCTCTGGACAACTCTTATGTAAGCTCTTCTGCTTTATTTAGCATCTGAGAAAGACTCAAACAAGCATTGATGAGAAGGAGGAGATGAGGATGGCGCTTTCTGAAGACTGCCAACATGACTTGGTCCTCTCAGGATCAGTGTGAAATATTAGCTGAAAACTATGTGATGTGATTTAACGGCCTCCATCCCAAGATTTCTCTCTACCTAAAATTCTACTATTTATAATTATATTTTGGGACTTCCCTCGTGGCGTATTGGTTAAGAATCCGCCTGCCAATGCAGGGGACATGGGTTCGAGCCCTGGTCTGGAAAGATCCCACATGTCGCAGAGCAACTAAGCCCGTGCACCGCAACGACTGAGCCTGTGCTCCAGAGCCTGCGAGCCACAGCTACTGAGCCCTTGTGCTATAACTACTGAAGCCCGCGCGCCTAGAGCCCGTGCTCCGCAACAAGAGAAGCCACCGCAATGAGAAGCCCGCGCACTGCAACAAAGAGTAGCCCCCCTCACTGCAACTAGAGAAAGCCCATGCACAGCAACGAAGACCCAGCGCAGCCAAAAATAAATAAAATATAATTATATTTTATTGGAGAAAAAATGTTTGAGGGGAGAGCAGCTAGGTAAATTATCTGTCATTCACATCTCATTTTAAAATTAATTTAATAAGAATGGTTTTCTAACATCTAGCTTACTCACAGTCAAGAAAGAAAAAAAGAGAAAGGGAGAAGAGAGGGGGAAGGAAGGAAGCAAGGAAGGAAGGAAGGGAGGGAGGAAAGAAGCACTGCTTTGAAAGGAAAGTGAGATGCAGTTCTGAATAAGAGCATCTTAAGAGATGACCTACCCAACCAAATGCAATTCAGGTTAAGGATGATGGATTTCTGGGATAAAGTAGAATGAAGAAGCAAAAATTATGTTAGCAGTATAAGCAATACGGAGGTGGTATAAATGGATGTTGGAAAGTGATAAATAGGAGAGAATTAAGAATCAGTGCATAAAAATTGATACTAACATTATAGCGGCAGATATGTTGGAACTACGTTCTGGCTCAGTGGTACTGGGTAGGTCTCCTCTCATGCTATGATATCCTACATAGAATGAGAACAGAGTTTATATTTTATACTTATTTTACAATTCTTTTAATATTTTAAGCACAGATGCTTTAAAAATGCACAGATGACAGATGCTTTAAAAATCTGTTTCATAGTAATAAAAACCACTCAAAAACATGTACTCCAGTGGAAGCCATATCCAACTTTTTGTATACCCTTTTTTCTGATGCAGCTTTCACAAATAATGCAATGCCTTAAAATATGATGCTTGCTTTTCACTCCACATTTTGTCTCAACACATTTGAGGTCATGTTTTAAAAGTATGCATTCCATTTTGATTATTAAAATAAACTTTGAAGGACAGAGCACTACTTAACCCTAATAAGTAATTACTTCACTCATTTTCAACTATATTTTACTTACTGATAAACCATATATAAATGAGAAAACAAATCCACTTCATGAGCTTGAACTGGAATTCCTAAGGTCTTTTCCAGCTTTAAGTACTCTGACAGATCATTTATCTACTTTCTTTTTATCAAGTCTATAATATTACACTTCTTATTTTTTTTTCCTCAAAGAGATTAGGGGCAGATTTAGAAATCTAAGCTTTAGGAAGTCAAAAAGAAAGTGAATTCTACAACTGTAACCAATTTAACTTTCATTCAAGCCTAAATGTGTCAACCGGAATGCTCTGGCATCTGAATGAAAATAGATTTCTGAAAAGTTATTATGCTTTAGGTTCTAGCAAAAATCTTGTCATAAGGAAAAATGTTATCAGGGTGAACCACTAAAATTGTTTTAATAATGCCTTTATCAGGCTTTAACAGCATACGAAAAAAGGAAAGGGGTAAATGGAAGAAGGAAGTTTTAAGATACAAAATATGGTCTCAGAATTGGAAACTGTCCTGGCAAATCCATCATGTGTGGTAGCCAAACAAACAGGGTCTGTAGCGATGACTATCTTTTTCTATGAAAATTCTGAGTACTAGGTTTTAAGCTCCTTAAACTCTCAAAATTGCTCTTTCCTGGTAGCACCCCCAAGAGCCAGACACATGCCAAACAAGAATCTTTGGCTTAAGATGAACTTGAAAAAAGCAGTAATGAGATGAAAGTGAAGAGAAAGAAATTTCATACTCAGAAAGTTCTGAAGTTGATAAATCAGCTAAAAGGTGGTTTCCAAGGAGAATGAAAATCAATGAGCTAAATCTCTCTGCAAAAGTCCTTGAAATCCCCAGATCCTATTATTTAATTTTGACTTTTCTTGACTTTCATATTGCTTGTTGAATATCCCTTAATTTGCATATGTAAGTCCTGAGGGTCTCCTCAGTGTGTTCTTTTAGAAAAGAATATTATGTCTGTAGCTTCATTGAGTAAGGTATAGTAATACAAATGCTCTGAGACCCCAGTTAAACAGAAGTCAGTGTTTGTATACTCTACCTTTGGTTATAGTGAACCACTCAAAGATAATCCTCTACCAAGAGATCCAGAATCCTTCTATCAGATATGGGATAAGCCTTGGTGGTACAGCTTATCTGGAGCTACAAAGATCCACAAAGATACTATTATATTCTGTATACTGGAGAGCTGATCCTACCAATAAAAACTTCTGGAGACTTTTGAAAATTGGTTCCTCCACTGCCAGTGGCTACCAGATTTATGAAGTCTGTCTTAGTTAGCTCAGGCTGCTATAACAAAACACCAAAAACTATGTGGCTTATGAACAACATCAATTTATTTCTCACAAACATTCAGTCCACAACAAAGTCAGTTTATGGTAAGTCAGTATACTGAATCCGTTACTTTGACCCTCCCTAAGAGCACCTAGAATTCAAGGCTCTTGGCTACTGCTTTAAGGCTATTTTGTGCCCCTCTATTTATGTAAGCATACTGGTTATTGATTATACATTCATTTGATAGAAATGGTGGTTCACATGTGCGTGCCCTTTGAAAAATTTTGTTACGGTACTACCAGGAAAATTTTTCCATACAGACATTGTGTTATATTCCCTCTGTTGGAGAAAAAATTAAGCCATGTTAGCTTGAAAACATATTTTAAGCTCAAAATACCTTCTTAGCAGTATTTTACATTTTGAGTTAACTTACTGAAATTTTTTTAACTTTTTACTTTAAATTGGAGTATAGTTGATTAACAATGTTGTACTAGTTTCAGGTGTACAGCAAAGTGATTCATTTATGCATATACACGTATCTATTCTTTTCCAAATTCTTTTCTCATTTAGGTTATTACATAATATTCAGCAGAGTTCCTTGAGTTAACTTACTGAAATTTAAAAGTTGCTACTTAGACAGTAAAAAAGGTCTCTTAGAAAAAAGGACAGCACGAATTTTGTTTTCAATGTTTAAATGGTAACTATAATTGTAAGACTCAGACATTGAATTTATGTGATAATTGATTCCACTGCTATTCAGTAATGGAATTTTATGTTGGTTCTTCCAAGCCAAGGAAAACAAATAAAAGTGAGAGAAGTGAAGTAATCAAAGTCATTACAGGGTAGGACCCAGAGGAGCAATAGCATTGTCGTCATCAGTAGCATCCACTGAGAGTGTGGTTTAATAGTGTTTAATGTCAAGAGATACAAAGAATATGCCTTCATGAAGCTTATGGTCTACTTCTACTTCAGCTCATACCCTTTTAAAATTTTAATTGTTTTGCTTTCCTTTGGATAGCTAAAAGTTCCAAAGAAATCACAAAGTCGGAAATTTTACATCCCAGAAAATGAGAGCCAAGAATGGAAGAGGTGCTTGAATGATGTCTTAAAACAGATCATCCCTCGGTTTCCATGAGGAATTGGTTCTAGGGCCCTGGCAGATACCAAAATCCCCTGATGCAGTTGGTTGAATATGTAGATGAGGAACCCGGGGATATGGAGACCTGATTGTATGCATAACGGTAATGACAATTATATTAATAATTTTGAAAATGCCAAAAATCTACTGAGCACTTCCTATGACTTTAAAACAGCATTAAGTACTCAATGATTTAGCTAATATAATCCTCATAACATCCTTGAGGTAAATATTTTCTCCAAAAATTTTCCAGAGGATGAATGTTGGGAATGAGGAGAATGGGTAGCCCAGTGTACATAGCTGGGAAAATGTAGATAGAGCCCAGCAGTATGGAACACCTCTAAAATATCTTGCCTCAACAAACGTGATTTTAGAAACCCCAAATTATTTCCATTATCAAATTTATAAGTTTCTGAGTTTGCATTGTGTCCTCTAGAACACAAAGACATCACTGGAGACAGAGCTGGTGATTTCTTTCTTTCCGAAGCAAAATGGAGTAACTCACCCCGACACTTATGCCTTCCAGGAAATGTGCCTTAGTTGAGGTAGATATTTGTAACTCTTCCTAGAGTTCCAGGGAATATTTCTTTAGGCATCATAAATATAGTCATTAATCCTTCTACCTGGTTTGCAGTGAAACATTCATCATAAGCAACCCACTATCCTGTCTGTGTGATGTTTAAATTGTAATTAAATAAGGAACATTCAGAGGCCATTTGGGGTGTTAAGGTAAAATTCTTCACAAATATATTCAGGTATACAGTTTAGAAGATAAATAATATGGAAATCTTAAAATTTTATAATGCATTTATTCAGTTCAGCTGAACAAAGCAATGCCAGACATGACTCATTAAGCATAGAACATATTGTCAGCAGGAAAAAAGAAAGTGATGATTCAGTTTGGTGTAAGTGGATGATGTAACAATGTTTTGGCACTTACTGGATAGGCTTTTAAACATCCATGGCATGTGGGTTTTAATTAATTTTACAGTGTTCAGGCTGTCTAACTTTTACCAAGCTGTGATTTCAGTGTGAAATTTCCCTCTCTGCCTGCTCAGTGCTCTTTCTGAATTGCAAACAGGTGCAGAGAGCTACAGCTGCAATGCTTTTGATTTTGTTCTTTTTATACAAATTTAACCACCAATTTTTTTTTATCTACCTCTTCTATAATACTTAAGAAATCCACCATCAAGCATGTACGTGATTAGGTTAGGTTCCAAATATATTCACAAAGCAAGTTAGATGCATTGTCACAATGCCCTTGGAAAAGGGGGTCAAGAATCTTACTTCTGATCCTTTTCTTGAGCTCCAAAAACTCATACCCAGGTGCCTGAGTAGATGCTAAATTTTCCTTGGAAACAATGCAGGCTTAATTTGTTTCAATGTTGGCCTGTCCACATCTTCTGAACAGATAACTAACTGAATCGCAAGGTAATATTTAAAAGCTATTTTTATTCAGTTTTGAATGTCTCTTTACACATGTTTTAGGGTCTAGCGTCCTGTTTCATCTGGCTCCCTACTTCTGCAGTCTCCTTCATGCACTTTTACAGCCCACGTTTAGAATCAGCTGCATCCCGGGTTTGAGGACAAGCCCAAGCTCAGGCAAAAGGGCTTCGGAAAGCCATTCTGAAACCCTCCATGAAATCACCCTTGCTGGTGATCGACTTTTTTCTTTGCATCCCAGTTCTAAGCATTGGTAACTAGGTTTCTGGCTTGCTTCCTGCCCTTTTTATCTGCCATGTGCCCCAGCCTCTAGGATGTAGGGTGACTACAGTCCAACGATCTGGCATCTGATGTTACTGCATGCTGCCTGCTAACAGGTCATCCTGGCACCCCTGCCTGTCTCTGAGGAACTACGTGACAATGTGAGCATCCCCGTCCGCACGCTCGCCATGGATGAAGGGAAGGTCCTGACGCCCTTACACTGGGCACTCTCTACTGCTCACCTGCTGTGCACGACTGTCCACAGCCTGGGCCTCAATGGGTTATTTTTTTGCCCTCCCATTTAGATGTTCTTTTGCCTGCTGAAGCACAACTCTTCCTGGTTCCACCCCTCTGTGTGTTGACCCAAGCAGCAACCCCAGCCTTGTGGATGACAGAATTCCGGGTGCTGGTTCTATCATTTTTACCGTCTCAGAGCAGTTATCAAATCATATCTAACAGACACAGTTTCTCCTGGGCAAAATTCTCACTCCTTTTGCTCACATGCTATGGGGCCCTAAGTACGTTAGTTACTTTATCTCTTAAAGCCTGCGTTTCCTTATCTATAAAGTGGAAATAGATAATAAACTTTAGTCACTGATTTACATGATTATTAAATTATACAATTCATATAAAAATGTAGTAAAGCTTTTGGCAAATATTATATACCCTCAAATATTAATTACTTTTCCATTCATCTTGGGTATGACACGAAATGTAATGGAAGCTAAATTGGAACCAAAAAAAAGGGAAAGTAAAATTCTACTCAAGCCATTTTTTTCTTTTCACTTCAGATAGTCATCTTAAATCCCACTAAATGCAAAACAAAAACAAAACCAAAGAAGGGAGCCCCCAAAACTCAGCAGCAATGAGTGGAACTGTGGTTTACCCATATTACAAAACAAACAAACAAAAAATACTTAGTAGTTTGGGTTACAACAAACAAATTATAATTGTTGATACTGTTCCAAATCACAATATGGTAGTTTAATTTATACAGAAGTCTATGTAGCTTTAGGGATTTTTTTTTTCTTTTATATGGATTTAAACACTCCTGGCTCTATTGCTAGGAGGGGTCTGGCTAAAAATTTACTTTCTAGATGACCAGATAAAATTATTATCTGCAACTAACAAGGCTGAGATCTTAAAAGGGGTTGGACTTGGTAGTTTGCCCACTCCTGCTTCAGTCAAGATTGAAACACTCAGTCTTTGTGAAATGTACTGTAGAGGATAAGTCATCCCAGGGCAAGGCCAAGCTTATAAACCATAAGGATTTTCCAAGATGAAGGAGGTAGATAGTGTGGGATGAGTAACAATTTCTCCTTATAGACATTTAAGGAAGTGGATACTTTGCCACAGCGGGGAGGCAGACCCCCAGGGTGGGAGTCACACACTGTAGTTTCTGAATGAGAAACTTTCTTCTAAACTCTTGGGATCTCATCTGAAGCATACCATTTTTAAGTTCTCATATCTTCCATGGCTTGGAATCAGAGTGAGTGAAATGTGATACTCTCCAAACCTAGCATTTCCAATGTTTGAGGTGGAAAACAGGATTAAGGTTGAGAGGATAAACCTTTTCTTCAAAAATGTTTTTGGTCAATAGAGGTCAACAGAATATTTTGCTTGAACAGTCACAGATTCCAGAAAATGCTGACTTTCCATATTACTATAAACAAAAATGTCCATTAAAAGCGAAAAATAAATTATATTTTGGATCATCTACATCACTGCTTCCCTCTACGGGCATAAGTAATTAACAACTGACTATACGGCTCAAATATCAGTTTAAAACAAGCCAACAAAAATATTAAATGCCAAGCAGATACTCCTGCCCACCTGCACACACTACTTCAGTCCCTAATTTTCAAGTCAATAGAATCTGTATCTGAAAAATGTTGAAGCCACACAATGTGAATATTATACCTTGATTCTAGGATGTATAACTGATAAATTTGCATTCCACTTAGTTTACCTAACCCCCTCCTTCTCGTCCTTGGCAAGTTTCCCTCCATTTTATATTCTTAGTTTTTTAGCTTCTAAATCATCTTGACTGTTTGAAGTCGTTTCTTTTTTTTCTTGTTTCCTCAGATGCTTAAAAGAAGTGATAATATTCATATTACCAGATGAATAAGGAAAACATTTTCTAGGCTTCTAACTAGAAATGAGACAGTCCCACATGTTCTTATTTATCATAAAGTAAAAGTAATAAATGTTCTGCAGATTAAACAGGGAATTCTGCTGGCTACCATGGAGAAACGGTCTAAGCAGATATTTTGAATATATGAAGTTTTAGCATATTTGTTTTGATAAAAAATATCATTGTGTACATTTCCTATTGGATGAGTTTACATAAGGCAATCCTGAGATTAAATGCTTAAATGTGATAAAAATTCACATTTAAAAGGGAGATGTGCAACAACAAAATCCTATGAGAAAAAATAAACATAGTAGCCAAAGGATCTCATCTGAAAATCAGAGTTGGGCTCTTTAAACCTACTGCAAGCGAAACACAATGGGAGGACATTTTTCCTTTTATGTAAGGAATGTGAAAGCTATATAATTAAAGTCATACCAAAATTTATGAATCGAGTTAGAAAAAGGATAGTTAGAGAAAAATGAAATAGGTGATGAAATAATGGAATAATGGAAATAATGGAATGCTATACTTTTAAAACAGGCTTGACATTAGGAGATATATAGAGATATAGATATAGATATAGATACCAGACATGAAGAGTGATCCCTAACTAAAGAAAAGGTTGGTCTTCTTTTATAAATTGTATATGTAAAGTAAGAGCATATATGGTCATCGACTGATAGTATCATTTCAATTATGTATCCTAAAAAAGGACATACAGTGATAAAAATAAAATCCTCCTAAAGAGAGATAATATTGATTTGAAGGGAAAATCTCCTTTAGGAAATGTGTTACTGCCTGCATTTATTTTTCCAACAGAATATCTTTAGAAAATAGGGAAAATTTGCAACATTTACCACAGATTCATTCATGCCTTCAGCAAATGTCTTGTCCCTTTTTATATGAAAGAAGCTATTGGTTCTCATATACTTATCTATTGATATTTAATGTTTGTGCGTGTGGAGTTTTTGTGAATTTTAAAATATGTCCCTAGATGCTAACTTCCAGATATTTAGCAGTGACATCAATTCCGAGAAACTAGTTCTCCCAAATCAGAACAGTTTAGTGTTCTTGTTTATGATTCCACAATTTGTCCAATCTGAAAAATCTGGAATTGTGGTTAATCATGTCCTGTTCCTAATTAATGACTTACAAAGACTGATTAATACTTTATTTGGAATATAACCTATCACTCATCATGATTTGCCATCCTCATTGTCATTAGTATCATTCATACTCAGAACGAGGTAGATATAGCAATTAGAGAACTCATGTGGATTCAGTATGTGAAATGAGTACTGGGAATGTTCTCTAGGTCGATGGAATTCATGGTCAAAATGGCATAGAGAGTTAAGAAGACAGCAGGTTGACCAGAAAAGTCATTTTGTTACAGTGAGTGAGGATAATTGCTTCAATCTCAGAAACAGTATAAACTTCCTGAAGGAAAAATTAGTAAACTCTCAAAGTGCTTCTAACCTTAGAATCCCAAGATTCTGTGAATAATCAAAGAGTAATTAGAGGGTTTTTTTTGCTCAATCTATAGTTCTGAGTTTACCTGAATTATTTCACTGACTTTGGATGTAAGAAATTTTAGATTTTCCAAAGTAAAGGGAAGTACGTGATAACGTAAATTAATGGTTGAAAAGCCACAAGAGTTACAGTTAAGTTTCTTGTTCAGTTCTCTCTTTATACAGGCAGAGGTTTTGATGAGTTTTGTTCAAATTTTGGTCATTTATCTCTGATTATGTAGTCTTTCGACTGTTTCCTTTTTATTCTTTGTTTATCAATTGCTGAGCAGAGTAAGAAAAACTTAGATTCAAGATACTGCTTTCATCTGAAAGGGAAGAATGAAATGAGAATAATCTCAGCAAGCTGGAAAATTTTACAATCACACAGCAACAACAATTACTTTTTTTACTGCATTTTTCAATTGGAAAGAATGACACAACATTGGCTTAGAAATTGTAATTGAACCTATTTCTTTCCATATCTGTAGAAGACTCAACTGTTAAAAGAAATTTTTTTTTGTAATTCTCACATTCATTTAGGAAGAAAAGGAATTTCCAGCCTGAATCTACCACCACCTATAATATGAGCTCATCTCAGCCCAATGGTAATTTCTCTGCTGTGCAAGTCTCTCTCGCTCTCCCTCCTCCACCCTTTATTCTCTCCCAATTTCTTCTTTAATTAACATTGTTTCCATACTCTTTTTGCCCTATGTTCCTTTTTCTATGTTTAAACCTAAGAACTACCAGCAGCTCTGTTTCACTGGTGACCAAAAAGATTTTCATTCTCTGAATGGATTGACTCAAGGAAGTTCCTCAAACCTAGTTTGAAGGACACAGAGAGTATGAGGGGGTCCCCAAGAGGAAACCTCCTCTTCAAGCTCAGCTTAGAACAAAGCTCTCAGCCAAGTGGCTGCTGCTGGGAATCTTTTCCCACAGCTTCCCACTGATGGCCCCTTCTCATTGTTCAGCTCTCAGCTCAAATGTCATGTCCTCAGAGAGACTGTCCTGTATACTAAAAAAGATCACAGTTCTAAAATAAGAGGGAGCAAGCTTAGGAGTGGAATTGGGAAGAGGGTCCCCCCAGTCAGCACTGATTTGTGGGGAACAAGCATATCTCAAACTGAAAGACAGGTGGGCAGGATACTGGGGTCTGAAGTCACTGGCCCCAGGCTGCTAAGCATCCGAGCTCACCTGGAGTGAGCAGCCATCCCCAAGCCATGATTGAGCCTTCTCGCCCACTCCGGCCCACAAGCCGATGATGTGATGTGATATGGATCATCAATGAAACAGAAGGCCTCCAGGAGGAAATAGGAGTCAAAATAATACAGTATATTACTAGAATTAAGGGAAAAAACACGTGATCATCCCAAGTGGTGCAGAAAAAGCATTTCACAAAATCCAACAACTCTCGTGATAAAATCACTCAACAAACTAGTAATAGAAGAGAAGTTCCTCAATTGGATAAAGGGCATCTATAAAATCGTGGAGTCATGGAGCAGGGCTAAAACTATCATGCGTGGGGAAGTGAAGTTCATACATGTAAACAACTCTGTTGAGAGATTATGCTGTAATAAATGGCAGAAAAAAGCAGCCAATGCCTTGCAAGCAGAGGTGAGGTCAAGACGAGTGTGTTTATAGATATTTCTTCTGTTTGAGCAGGAGAGATTTTAGAGAGTGTTTGCATGTTGGTGAGAATAACTGGGCCCAGCATGTAAAGCTGATCGTGCAGAAGAAAAAGGGGAGAGGACAGGAGCAAAAGACCTTGAGGAGATAATGGCAGGTGGTTCCAGGACATACATTTAAAGACTGGCCTTTGAAAGCAAGAGGGTCAATTCCTCAGTTGTATCAGGAGATAAAGAAGAAAGATTAGTTGTAAATATGAGCAGTTGTGAAGATGAATAGGAAAACAGGAGATTTTATGTAATGGTTTATTACTTTTTCATTAATGTATGAGTAAACTCTAAGTTTTGAGTATGACAGTATCCCAATAAAAAGATGGCACAGGAGGTTAAGGCGAGAGGAGAATGCAACACTTGGCTTGGAAAGTAAGAAAACTTAGCTTATAAGCGACGGAATATTGAATTATCTGGCAGTGCTGAGAGCCCAACTAATGCTTCAGATCAGACATTTGAAATTAAACCAGTGAGTACCATTGTTTGGGTTTTTTCTCACTGTGTCCACCTACCTGAGCGTGGGCATAGAGGTCATGGGGCTGAGTTCATCTAGGGTTGGGTGTTGCAAGGCAATTATGACCATCAGAATGTGGGATGAGTGAATTGACAGTTTTTTCAAGGGAAGGATTATAGTGATGGATCAACATACTGAGCAGTACCCAAAATAAACAAACAAAAAAAACTAAAAAGGTAAATGGCTATAAAAATCTATAGTGAAAAAACAGTTTGGAATCAAAGAATTGTAGGTCATGATGGAGTTGACGAACTGTTGTAGCTTGAGTACCTGATTGCACAAGTTAGTTGGAAGGGTGAGAGTTTGGGGTTGAAGAGAAGAAGAAAGTTTGCATTCGAGATTTGGGAGGTGGAAATTTTTTATTAAAAAAAAAAAAAAAAAAGCCAAGTGCATGACCATGGAAGGAAAATACACTGGAATTGAGGTCAAGAAACTGGAAGGACAAAATGTAAGATTGGCATCATCATGAATGTTGACGGGAAATGGGTTGGAGGAGGAGACAGAGAACCAACAGCCAAAGTCTCCAATGAATGAATAAATGTCCAAAGAGTCATAGGAAGACAAAAGTGAGAAGGTGGGCTTGGGGATATGTCTGGATGGCATGACCTCTGAATGCGTGAGCAAGGGTCTCTGAAATAGGTTTAAATAGCAGTGACCTACAGGTGATGATCGATGATGGTGGGAGATGAAGCGAGAAGGATTGTCATTCAGTCTCTGGTCCCAAACAACATAAAGTGTAAGAAAAAGAAGATCATCTACTTGATTTGTCTGAAAAGGAAGCAGTGACTTTAGGGAGCAATCAAAATTAATTAAGGTGAAGAGGTTAAAAGATTTAAGATACAAGAAAATTAGTTGCTCACATACCAGGAGTTTCAGAGCCACTGCACGAGGATTTGAAAAGACGACAAGGACTGGAGAATGAGTTTCACTGAGAAATGTATACATGTGGATGAGACTTCAGGCATTAATGGTTGACTAGGGGGTCTTATACTTCAAACCCTAAACCTGCAGTTCATCCTAACATTCTCCCTCTTTTTTATCAGCCCAATCTGATTGAGCACCAATTCTCATATTTTTCTGGAAGTAATCTCCTCCCTTTCAACCACATTGCACTCTATATTTCTCCCATGTTTTCTAGCCACAGCTTGTTAACTTATACTTCTGCCACCAGCCTCAAACTCATTCCTTTAAACCCACATTTGTTAATCAAGATCTTCTTAAAGCATTCTGACAAGACGGATACTATTATCCCTAGTTAGCAATATGGCCACTGTTCAAACCCACAGATTCAATCAGTCAACAAATAGTCATTGAATGAATATTATATGGCAAGTATTATCCTAATTTCTGAGTCCCTGTCTTCATTGATCTTACATATTAATTGATTTTTTGCATAGAAACATGATATAGTGTCGCCAAGTGAGGGGAAAGGATGTCACTATAAGTGTGATGAACACCAATAATAAATAAATATCTGTAAGTAATTTATGCATTGTATTTATTGAATAAAACAATCAATTATCAAAGGACACAGTTTACCCATGGGGAAAATTCATTAATGAACGGAAATGACTTATGTCATTAAAATAAACAACCCCCAGGGCTTCCCTGGTGGCGCAGTGGTTAGGAATCTGCCTGCCAATGCAGGGGACACGGGTTCGAGCTCTGGTCTGGGAAGATCCCACATGCCGCGGAGCAACTAGGCCCGTGAGCCACAACTACTGAGCCTGCGCGTCTGGAGCCTGTGCTCCGCAACAAGAGAGGCCACGATAGTGAGAGGCCCGCGCACCGCGATGAAGAGTGGCCCCCGCTTGCAGCAACTAGAGAAAGCCCTTGCACAGAAACGAAGACCCAACACAAGCCAAAAATAATAAACAAATAAATAAAAATTAAAAAAAAAATTTGTTTAAAATAAACAACCCCCAAAAAAACCCATATTTGTGTTTCTGACAAGACGATATTTCTTAAAAGTAAATCTGATTAGTTAAGACTTTAATCCTTTTGTTCCTCTTGCTACAATGACTGGTTCTATTTGGTTTTCCCTCAATATCTATTTACAGCAGAAAAGTACATTTGAAGATAGAACAACCAAAGTAAAATGCAAAGAAAGCTAGTTTATAAAAACAAGATCCAAGGGAGAAAGTTTAGCCAACTAAGGGATTCATGACTCTGGTATCATGGAAACTAGTAATTCTTTGTCAGCTATATTGTCGCTTAAGGTGAATCACTTGTGTGAAAGTCTAATCCAGGAAAAAATATGTGTGAGAAAAGTATTCTTCTTGTCTGTGAATTAAATGAAGCCACTATCATTTAATGGCCCTGTTAACATTTCACGGAGAAAAACAACCACAAATTACATACCTCACTACTGTGTAATCTCACATCATTGCTCACAAGGTAGGCGGGGTGAGAGGAGAGGTGGATCAAGGCAAACTGTGTCATCTATGGTGGAAAAACTATTTTAGAGCTCATGACATAATAAGAAATCTTTGGCAACCTTTCCAGATCCCCAGCAAAGCTCACAGCCAAGGCTTTACTATAAATTTGAACCTAGCATTTATCATGGAAGCAACACAGCTTCATCCTGCATTTAGTGCGGCGGAGTTCAGAGATGATAATAACAAAGAATGGGATAATATGTAGGTTGATCTCTCCATGTCTTATCTATAGCCATCAAAACTCCTCTGTCAGTAAAACTATTTTCTTCACTCCTTACCTTGTTCTACAGAGGATTTCTGAACCTATACCAGAATAAAATAACTTTGTATATAAATATATGATAATTAATATTAATTGAATACTTAACTACGTGCCAAGCACTGTGCTAAGAGCTTTGCATAAATTGTCTCATGTTATATTTCCAATAATATTAGCATGGATGAGCTTTCTAGTATCCTTATTTTACCATTACAGAAAATAGATAAATGAATAAAATCAGATTACAGGAACATGAAAAATAAAATCTCTCAAGTATGCCTCTTTGCGTCAGGAGAAAACATGTCAGTTCCTGGTGGTAAGCTAATATTTTAGTGTACTTACTCTAAAATGCTTTCTCAGGTTGCCTTTCACAAAGGGAATGGTCAATAACTTCAGCAATACCCCCAGAGGAAATTCTTCAGCAGGTTTTGTGAAGCTGTTTCCTGTAGGATTCTTTCATACATGTTTAGGAGTGAAATACAAATGTCCAACTTTTGTGAGATGAAGAAACTCCTCTTAATTGAAGCCATCTGGGGAAATATATGCCTCAAATTAGTGAATCCAATGACTCTGTTTCCATCCTCAGCTCATTGGACCCTCTGTAACATGTGTCACTCTTTACCACTCCTTTTCTCTTAAACCTTAAATCCTCTACAGCTTTAGCATCTGTGTTTGGCTTCATAGCCCCCCTTTTTAAAAAATTTATTTATTTCATTTTTGGCTGTGTTGGGTCTTCATTGCAGTGTGCGGGCTTCTCATTGCACACTTCTCTTGTTGCGGAGCATGGGCTCTAGGCTCTGCAGGCTTCAGTAGTCGCAGCAAGTGGGCTCAGTAGTTGTGGCACACGAGCTTAGTTGCTCTGTGCCATGTGGGATTTTTCCGGACCAGGGCTCGAACCCATGTCCCCTGCATTGGCAGGCAGATTCTTAATCACTGCGCCACCACTGAAGCCCTGGCTTCATAGCCCCTTAAACGTTAGTGTTCTCCAGGGTCCTGGATTCGTCCTTCTTCTCCTCTCCTTCTACACACTCTCTTTGAGTGTCTCTGCCTAGGCTACCTTGTTCACTGCCAACCACAGGTTCATAACATCTAATTCTACACCTTACACCACCAGGTGCACATTCTCTCTCTCTCTCACACACAACACACACATACCATACATTCACATATGTCATATATATTACCTATGTATCTAAGTTTCCCTTTCTGCCTTTTTTCTTTCTTTCAGTAAATATTTGCTCGATACTAGTGGGCTACCAGTTATTTTTCTAGCCACTGGGGATACAGCAAAGAAATAGATTAGCAAGACTCTTACAGACAAACAAAAACTGAGGTAATTCAACACCAGCAGATCTCCATGGCAAGAAATGTTTGGAGATTTTCTTCAGGCAAAAGGAAAATGATAGAGGTCAGAAACATGTATCTGCTGAAGGAAGGAAAAGCATCAGAGAAGGAATAAATAAGATAAAGTAAAATCTTTTATTTTTCTTATTTGTAATTGACCTAAAAGGTAAATATTCGTTTATAGTAATAATAGTAATATATTGGGTGATTATAGCATATTGATAAGTGAAATGAATTACAGTAGTGTCACAAAGAATGGGAGGTAAGAATTGGGAAGTCTCTGTTTATAAGGCACCCACACTACACGTGAAGTGAATTAGTGTTATTTGAAGGTAGACATAGAGTAATTAAAAATGTATATTGTTATTCTAGGGAAACTACTAACAAAATTTAAAAGAAGTATAATTGATACACTCAAAAAAAGGATATAAAATGGAATCATTAAAAAATGTTCAACTGGACTTCCCTGGTGGCGCAGTGGTTAAGAATCCACCTGCCAAAGCAGGGGACACGGGTTTGAGCCCTGGTCCGGGAAGATCCCACATGCCGTGGAGCAACTAAGCCCGTGCGCCACAACTACTGAGCCTGCATGCCACAACTACTGAACCCCGCGCGCCTAGAGCCTGCACTCCGCAACAAGAAAAGCCACCGCAATCAGAAGCCCAAGCACAGCAGCGAAGACCCAACGCAGCCATAAATAAATAGATAGATAGATAAATAAATAAATAAAAGCTTTATTAAAAAATGTTCAACTAAAGCCAGAGAAAGGCAGAAGAAGAAGCCTCTGGCAATGAATAGAAAAAGTTACAAACGTGGTTATTATTAATCCAAATATATCAATAGTCATTTTAAGTGGAATGATCTAAATATTTGGATTAAAAGACAAAGATTGTCAGAGAGGATAAAAAATAATATCCAAACATATGGGTCTTTAAATGTAAAGATTGGAAGTAAAGGAATGGAGAAAGATATATCATGCTAATACTAATCAAAAGAAAGCTGGAGTAGCTTTATTAATTTCAGACAAGATGGACCACAGAACAAGGAAAATTATCAAGAATAAAGAGAGGGCACTACATAATGATAAAGGGGGTCAATTCTCCGAGAAGACATAACAATCTTAAATACATATACACCAAACAACAGAGTGCCAAAATATGTGAGGACTAAAAGGAAAAATAGAGAAATCCACTATTATAGTTGGAGATGTCAACACTGCCCTGTTAGTAATTGACTGATCAGACATGCAGAAAATCAGTAAGGGTGTTTTTGACCTGAATAGTACCATCCATCAACTTGACGTAATTGACATTTATAGAATACTCCATCCACCAGCTACAGAACACGCATTCTTCCCAAGCTCATATGGAACATTCACCAAGATAGACCACTTTCTTGGGCATAAAACACATATTAAGAAATTTAAAAGAATAAAAAGCATCCAAAGAATATTCTCAGATCACAATGGACTTAAATCAGAAATCAATAACAGAAAGATAGCTAAAATACCCCACACATTTGGAGATGAAAAGAATTATACATCTCAGCCAAGTGAAATTTAATCCAGGTGTAAAAGCCTGGTCAACATTTGAAAATTAATCCACTACATTAACAGGCAAAAGAAGAAAAGCCATATGATTATATCAGTTGGCAGAAAAAGCATTTGACAAAATCCAATACCTGGTCACAATAAAAATTTTCAACAAACTGAGAATATAGGGATTTCCTCAATCTGATAAAGAAATCTACAAAAAACCCTACTGCTACCATCATACCTAGTGGTAAGAGCTGGACATATTCATCCTGCGATCAAAAACAAAACAAGAATGTCCTCTCTCACCACTCTTATTCAACAATGTACTGGAAGTCCTAGAGAGTGCAAAAGACAAGAAAAAGAAAGAAAAGGAATACAAACTGAGACAGAGGAAACAAAACTTTTGTTCACAGATGACCTGATTATCTGTGTATAAAATATCAAAGAATTAACAACAACCAATGAATGAGTATAGCAAGGGCACAGGATATAAAGTTAATATTAAAAAGGCAACTGCTTTACTATATACTAGAAATGAACAACTGAATTTTAAATTTGAAAACAAATATCATTTTTAATACCACCCAGAAAATGAAATTCTTGGATATAAATCTAACAAAATATGTACAGACCTTTATGCAATAAACTACAAAACCGTGATTTAAAAAAATCAAAGATGATCTAAACAAATGAAGAGATATTCTGAGTTCATGGATTGGAAGACTCAACATTGTTCAAATGTCAATTCTTCCCAATTTAGTCTATAGATTCAATGTAATCCCAATCAAAATTCCAGTTTGTGATTTTGCACATATCAATAAAGTAATTATGAAGTTTATATAGAACGGCAAAAGCTCTAGAATAGCCAAAACAATACTAAAGAAGAATAAAAATGTTGGAAGACACACTATCTAATTTCAAGACTTACAATAAAGCTACATTAATCAAGAAACGGTGGTACTGATGAAAGAATAGATCAATGGAGCAGAATAGAGAGCCCAGAAATAGACCCACGAAATATTATCAACTGATCTTTGACTAAGGAGCAAAGGCAATTTAGTGGAGAAAAAAATATTCTTTCAATAAATTGTGTAAGACATTCGTACGTAAAACGTGACCCTAGATACAGAACTTACACATTACACAAAAATTAATTTAAAATGGATCACAGACCTAAATGGGACATGCAAAACTATTTAACTTTGAGGAAAACATGGAGAAAATCTATATGACCTTGGGTTTGTGATTCACTTTTAAAAACGTCAAAATCACAATCTATGAAAGAAAAAATTGAAAAGTTGAACTTTATTAAAATTAAAAACTTCTGTTCTGCAAGACACTTTTAAGAGAATGAAAAGACCACCCACAGACCACCCAAAGGAGGAAATATCTGCAAAACATATCTGAAAAAGGATTTGTATCCAAAATATACAAAGAACTCTTCACACTCAACAATAAAAAAAACAACTAACCAGACATCTCATCAAAGAAGATATACAGATGGCAAATAAGCATATGAAAAGATGGTCAATATCAACTGGCATTAGGGAGTTACAAATTAAAACAATGAGATACTACTACACACCTATTAGAATAGCTAAAATCCAAATACCTGACAATGCCAATTGTTGGTCGTAATACAAAGCAACGGTAACTTTCATTCATTGCTGGTGGAAGTGCACTTTGGAAGACAGTTTTTGAGCTTCTTATAAAGCTAAACATAAGCTTATCATATGATCCAGCAATGATGCTACCTTTGGTTGAGAGACACCTGTGTCCTGCAGCCCCCTCTTCCTAGGCCCCAGGACTTCCATCCCTGGTTCTACCAGAATTTACACTCTCACTGGAGCCCAGAGACTCTTAGATTCATTCTCTGAACTAGGCTGAGTGAGTGGGAACCTATGTGGTGCTCATGTCCACCATTCCAGGTCCTGCCCCAGCTATTCTTCCATTTCCAGGCCACATTGGATACCATATTGAGCATGGAGCCATATAAAACATGGGACTTCTCTAGGAAGCTATACCCAGAGAAATGGTTCACCAACAGCAATACCTTATACTTCTCTTAGCCTATCTGGATATTTCTTTTTCCCTTCTCGCCTAGAAATTTTGATTCTTGGGTAGGAATTAGGATACCCTTAGGTGACTTACTACCCCTTGGTTATTCAATTTATCTTTCAGGCTATTCCTTCCAGGATAGGAAAAGCTTTCTTTTCCAGTGTAGCAAAGACTTCCCTTGTGTCATATCCTCATTTCATCTTCTCAATAGTTTTCTCTATGCTTAATCATTTATGCTTTGAGTTGATATATGAAAACCAATTGAGAGAAAGTTTTTTTCCCTCTTGAAATCCAGGCTGTCAGGGTCATTGTCCCACTGTAGACGTTTAGAAAACTGCTTTTAAACTCAACATTGAGCAATTATTTCCATGTTCTAGACAGTTTGTGCTGTTCCTTTCCTGAGGCAATACATTTGGACTTAATGGCGAAAGAACTGCAAGTGATCAAAAAAAAAAATCCTCTGCCCATGGAGATCTTCATGGTCTATCAGGACAATTTGTTGACAACTACAGACCTAGTAAATCTACTAAATCTACAAGAATAAATGAACTACATTTCCTTCATCCAAACCTCCTTACATGTAACTCCTTTCAACTATTTTTTTAGAATATAATTTTAATTATTCACCTCATTTGTGGATACAGCTTCTACTTCTGATAGAAGTGGTTGAAATTGGTCAGAAGAAGGTAAAATCATGGCTGACTGGTAAATCTGAGTTAGCCTAGGGTCCCCTAATGAGAGCATAGTCTTTTTATTTTTATTATTCTTTTTCAAATTCTTTTCCCATTTAGGTTATTACAGAACATTAAGCAGAGTTCCCTGTGTTATACAGTAGGTCCTTGTTGGTTATCTATTTTAAACATAGCAGTGTGTACCTGTCAATCCCAATCTACCCCTCCCCCCATCATTCCCCCTTTCCCCAGTAACCATAAGTTCATTCTTTTTAACTATTTTTATGATAGTTTTGCAGCAAGAGATTTAAGGTTATATTTTCTAGCCATGTTCTCCTGTGCATGTCTTTTACAATAGGGAATAGGCTATTAGATCAACTACATTTGTTACCAGATGAGTTATCTCCCCAAGTAAACGAGCCTGGAATAGCGACAGAATGAATGTTAAACCAAGCTAAAGCAGAAATGGAATTCTGTGAATTTCCAAACTACGCATTTGTAGGACCATCCACGGTTTACAAAGTTCCTGGGAATATATCAGCACCACAAGCTTCCTTCCTCAGAAAACAAGAAGGGATACCTGTTCCACCATCTCACTTCCTCCCTTATTAACATGATATAACCATGGTTCTAATAAGAAATAATGGTTGAACACTTCTTATGTATCAGCCACTGAAATAAGTGCTGTGTATGAATCATCAGAATCAACCCTTCCAGTTACCCTGTGGGATACTGGCAGTATCTTCTTTGCATATGTGAAAAATCTGAGGCTTCAACAGATCAAATGCCATGTCCAAGGTCATTGAGGGTTGACACTGTATCTGAATCCAGACCCATCTCCAGAGCTCACTCTTAGTACTGTGGTTATAATGCCTCATGTCCTACTAGATTCTTTACTAGAAATAGAGAAAAAAAGTTTACACATTAATTTATTTCAGATTATAATATATTGTACTCCACATATACATGCCATTATGGATTCATTTTACCACTTTAAATGTCTCTGATACTCCCAGCTTGTCGTGTTATCACCTTCCCTAATTCTGAGAACAGAGCCAAGTATTGTGTGTGGTGGGGTGTGTGTGTGTGTGTGTGTGTAGTACAGCAAAATATATCTTTTCAATTAATATAGAGACACAACTTGTAGAGATAAACTTACCTAATTTCACAGCTATTTTTAATTTTTGGTAAATCTTTTTTAAAAATCGTAGACCGTTAGCATGATTTCATTATTCACTTTAATTTCATATGGACTTAATTGATTGAATTTCCCTTTAAGTATCTAAAACTGAAGAACTCCACTAGTAACTGAACAGCCTTAGACAACATCTACCTTCTTACTTATTTTAGGACCATTCAATAAATTATTTGCCATGTCTTAAGCAAAATAGTGTTAATAAAAATTAACTCTGCTTAAAAGATTTTCACCACTTTTCTCAAATATTTATTGGAAAAAAATCTTGTAATAATGCCTGATTCTTAGAAATATGTAAATGTCTGATTCCATGGGATGAGAAGGATGTACAGGAAAGTTAGAAGTAAAAAACAATGAAAAGAACAGAAAAGAAAAAGAAAAAGAAAAAAAAGGAAGGAAGGAAAGGTTCATATCCATGAGTGTGAAGAGGAACAATTGAACAGCTCTATTGTTACAAACTAATTGGTTAGCCTTTGTATTTTCCATAAGGATATCAATTTTTCAAACTAGAAAGGCTGGTACCGACCATCAGTAGAAAGAGATACTCTGAAAGAAATATAAAGTAGTAAGACATGGATTAGAGGACATTTATTGTCACTGATAGAGGATGAATATTGTTCCTAATAGAAAGGTAAATTGGAACAACTTTTCTAGAAGCAATTTGAAGACATGCACATAGAAGCATTCTCATTGCTTCATCATTTCTAGAAAGGAAGATTGAAGAGAACCTAAATGTTTAATAATAGAGTGTGGGCTACATAAATATACATACACACCATGGAATATTAATAATTATCTAATTTTGCCAATATTTTGATGATGTATATTTCATAAAATATTTACAGTATGTTACCATCTTTATTCAACTCTCAGATACCCATCTTTTCATAATTTAATATAACTGAAATCCAGAAACAGTTTATAATCATCACCAGCCACTGCCCTGTATGTATATATGTTCACATGTAATATAATGACATACTTCACATGTTCTATGTATGTTCACACGTAATATAATGACATAGTTCACATGTTCTATGTATGTATGTTCACATGTAATATAATGACATAGCTGTTATTGCTTGTGCATGCTCATCAAAAGTCAGAGTCTTGGAGACTTGTTTCATCACCAACGTCTTCAATTGCACAGAGAATCTATTGCATGAAAAAAATCAGAAAGCTATTTTAAATGTGGGACTAGGCATTTTAAGAAGTTTTAAAATATTTTACCAAATTTATTTCTCTTATATTTTCCCTATTGTAAAAGCACAAAAATGCTATATCATAAAATTATATCTACTAGTTATGTCTAACTAATAAGCTCTCTCAATAAAGGTATAAAATAAAACATCTATAATTTTAAAAGCATTGTCAAATAGTTTAATGGTAGTGCTTTTCTTTCTTAGCAGTACATGAAAAATTGTGTCTAATATTTGATGGTGTCTTGGATTCAATGGTATAACAGAATCTCATTTTTTTCTCTAAAAATAAATTATATAGGTACCTTTTAAAAAGGATTACAAATAAAAGGGCAAAACAAGGTAAGAAATGATCATCTCTGGATTGTGTGACCATTGGCGATTTTTAATTTCCTGATGTGTTTCTATAAAGAAGTATGTATACTTTCATATTCAAACAAAAATAATGTACTTTGATAAGGTAGAAACTATATACCTGAAATTAGTTCAAGTTTTTATGAACAAATTACTCCCCAGGGTGTAAAAGAATTAGTGAAGTACTCTGCAATCTATTGTCAAAATAGGAAGACCTGTTTTGACATAGATTTTGATAAAGGTTTGAAATAGGAGACATAGAGAAAGACTATAGAAGGATAGCAGACCAAAGGTAGGGCAGAATTGGCTAGGAGAGCTGAAGAGTGATTTCCAGGAACTTTTGAGGGCAAAGGAATATATGGGATGAAAACATTATGTGAAATATTATTTATAGTATTCCTTTCAATAAAAACAAAAAGTGATCTGTGAATGCCAATATGCATGTCAACTTCCATATGTAAATATTTCCATTATTTAATTGTTAGAGTAGAATATTTCATCTAAATTTTGGTTTAAAATAAACTGTTGCCTAGCAACCTAGACTTTTTTTTTTTTTTAAAGAAAATGCATTCCATATGCCAGATAGCCCACTAATGAGCTGTTTGACAGCATCCAATTTACAAGAGAGCTGTTTTCTAAGGAAAAATAACACTGCTCACTGTTAAGTTGCCAAGAGTTCTCAACAAAAAGACTCTGAGGGCATCTTCTCCAACTACTTTCTGTAAATAAAGAAAATAAGCAAATGTGTTTCATGTCATTCTAATTTAACATAAATGATATTAATATCAACTATCATGATGGATATTTACTTTAAATAAATAGATCATTAAAATATTTCTGCCAATTACTTACTCTAGACCTTGTATTTTTATTGTATTAATTTTATGCATTAAGTATGAAGTGTTTCACAGTGTTTTAATTTATTCCCCTTTTAAAATATATTCCTCCCAATATTTTACTATGTGACATTTCTGAGGATTACTTGTAGAAGGAAAGATAATGAGCTGTGGAATACACTGTTCAGTCATCTAAGGGCAGATGTGGTACATTATAATGGCATCTCTAACAGAGGTAGAGGGGTTCATCCTTAATCTCAAAAATAGAGACATAATTAATATTTTTCTAAGGACCATGTTACATTTGTTTTTCAAAAATTAATATATTTAATGGCATAGTTTCAAAGTCCTCAGTTGATAGTATTGAAAGTGTTAGATCTGACATATCTGCATTACGAATGTTTCTAACAGAAAAACAAATAGCTCTTGGCAAAACTTTCCTATTTACTAGTTTGAGGTAATCAATGAATCAAGTAAAATAGAGCTGAACTGACTGAGTCAAATTTCAATGACTTCTGGGACTTCCCTAGTGGTGCAGTGGTTAACAATCCGACTGCCAATGCAGGGGACATGGGTTCGAGCCCTGGTCCAGAAAAATCCCACGTGGCGCGGAGCAACTAAGCCCGTGCTCCACAACTACTGAGCCTGCACTCTAGAGCCCGTGAGCCACAACTACGGCCACGTGCCACAACTACTGAAGACCGTGTGCCTAGAGCCCATTCTCCACAACAACAGAAGCCACCGCAATGAGAAGCCCACGCACCGCAACGAAGAGTAGCCCCCGCTCGCCACAACTAGAGAAAGCCCGCACACAGCAACAAAGACCCAACGCAGCCAAAAATAAATAAATAAGTAAATTTTTTAAAAAATTTCAATGACTTCTGAAAGTCATCCCCAAAGAAGGAAAAGGAAAGAAACAAAATGTATCAAGAGCATTAGTAAAGACAACTTTGGGGGTCTGATGAAAGCAATGGAGTTGTTCATCCCAAAACTCACACACAAAAATTACACATAATTATTTCTATTGGGCATGTATTTCACAGAGGAAAGAAAAACAGTATTTGCCAAACTAATGCTTCTCTCAATTTTCATTTTCATGATAAAACAAGCCATTTCCCTTGTAACAAAAAGGAAAGAATTAAATCCAAATATAATAAAACTTTAATTCTTCTTAAAAGGTCAAGTTCTAAATGAAGGTTGCTATGCTTTTGGCTTGAGTAAAAACTCAAAATTGTAAAGGTAACTGTGACATGGCCACATATATGACAACTTTTTTTAAAAAAACAAATAACTGATTCCAACTTTTTTTTTTAACATGGCACAGAGGAAACCCAATATGATTTAGAATATTTCAAGTTGAAAATATATCACATCAATTCCTGTCCTCATGGCAATGAAATCATCTTTGAGTAGATTTTCATCATTAATGTGAAAGAAGGAAAGAAAGAAAGAAAGAAAAGAAAGAAAGAAAGAAAGAAAGGAACGAAGGAAGGAAGGAAGGAAGGAAGAGATACAATTTAATTGAACAATAGCGGCCTTCAAATAAAGGTTTTAAATATTTTCAGATTTACACCTGCAGTGAAACTAAGGTTAATACTGAAAACAACACTGTGTTGAAAAGGTTTTATACATATTTGTTTGCCAATCTCCTCATGCACAATGGCACCTTAGCTAAAATAACTAACAGTTCCTGAACAGAACTTATAATGGATAATGTAGGACCTTGAGCAAGAAGATAGTTTTTTTTTTTCTATGAACATGTGCCATTCAGCCAAATCATTACAAAACCCCACCTGAAAATGGTTCTCAGTAGACTCTATTTTTCTCTTTAAAAAATACCAAAAAAGGGGTCCCCTCTGGCAGAAACTTAATAATTTTTTTTCTTGGAAAGCTAAAACATTTGTACCACAAAAATAAAGTTTCGTATTTTGCTCTCATTTCTTCACAAAACTTCTCAAATATGGGCAACTCAAATCCTGTTTCTGATAAAGTGCACCTTTCTTAGCAATATACAAGCTATTTAAGGACTGAGGACAAGGAGTAAAACAGCAATCCATGCCAGCGTAAGAGGAAAAGAGTCATGAGACTGGGGAGCCTTTTCCTTTATAAAGTACAAAAACCAAGTGTGTTTTCAATCTATTAAATTACCATCTATTAGAGTACCAAATTTTTCTTTCAGTTGAAACTCTGGTTGGAAAAGACACATTTTTACCATTACAGAGTAGTCTATGTATTTGTATTAGCTGTCTATTGCTGTGTAAAAAATTACCCAAGGTGTAACAGCTTAAAATGACAATCATTTATCACCTCAAAGTGTTTGTTGATCAGGAATCTGGGAGCAGTTTAGTTGGGTGGTTCTAGCTCAGGATCTCCTGAGGTCACAGTCAAGATGTAAACCAAAGTAGTAGTCGTCTGGAGTCTGGATTGGAGCTGAAGGGTCCACTTGCTATGACTCAATCACATGGCTATTGGCAGGAGGCCTTAGTTTCTTTCTGGATGTTGGCTAGAGGCTTCAAAGGCTACCCAAGACGTGGCAGCTGATTTCTCCCAAAGCAAGTGATGTGAGAGAAAGCCAGAAGAAAGCCCCAATGCCTTTGGTGACCTAGTCTCCGAAGTCACACACTATCACTTCTGCTTTATTTAATTATTAGAAGCAAGTGACTAATTCAAGTGACACTTAAGAGGAGAGGAATTAGGCTCCACTTCCTGTGTGAGGAGTATCAATCCCTTTATGGACATATTTTTAAACATCATAAGGCTTTGTAGTTTTCTAAAGGGCCATTAGATTACAAAATCTTTGAGGGTGACAGTGTGTATGCAACACATGAAAAGTAGGAGTAAATTACACTAGAAAATATCAATTATTTCATCCTGCCACTTGCCAAAGAGGAATTAGATAACTTAATTCTTCCAAGAGCATCTTAAAATTTTTATAGGAACGATCTAAAAGACATTCTAGAGTGGATAAAATCATTTGATATAGACATTGCTATAGTTTTCTTCTTCTGCCCCATGGCCTTACATTTTTATTTGAATTCATAGTTATTTAAGAATTTCTCCTCACTGTGTTATGTGGAGATGTTAGCTTTCCAATCTAGTATTAACTATGCAAGCTGTTACAAGAAAGAGCTTCCATGAAAGGTTGTCTGAACTGACCACTTATGAAGCGCTCAAAACCAAGATATGGCAGTATTATGGCCCAGAGTTGGGCCTTCTAAATTTTTCAGAACCTAGTAGGTGGCCAAAAATATGTAAGGAATGAAAGTAGAAATGATTGGTTTACCTGGTATAAATCAGAAGCTTGGTCTATTATGATCAGTTGAAGAACTGAAGAGAATCAACATCAAAGAAAATCTAAGAAACCAAAAGGGCTTTCCAGAGGTCTCCCAGCTTCTGTAACCACTGTGGGCTACTTCTTTAGAGTCTTATGTCTAAATTCTAAATAATTCTTCCTTTTCCTCTTTTAATAAAAATATTGCTGTTCATTATGTGCTACTGTTAGCTCAGCAATTATCTGTATCTTAGGCAACTTCAGTTCATCGTGTTTTATTCTGACTTAAATAAGCATAGTATAATTTATAATCAATTTCCACTGCTAATATTGAATTCACATCCTAATGAAGGCAAACACTGATATAAACAACTGAGAACAGAATATTTTCAAACCAGAAATTTTGACATGGAGAGACCATATTTACAGAAGACTTACCTTGCCAACTGTGATCTTGGGTTTTAATCTGGTTTGGTTTGCATACCCCAATACACACAATTTGATAAAGAAAAGCATTAAAAAGCACCACTCTTGGGAAAAGGTGTAAATTGCTGATTTAACGTTTGTCATAGATATTCCATACGTGAATAATTGAGGTACTATATAAATCACACTCAATTATTAATATTTTTATCTGTTAATGACAGAAAAAAGTTTGTTCAATTTCAAAATATCAGCTTTGTGAATGGTCTTTTTGTTAATGGGCAAAGTACATACCAGTACAGACTCAGATAATTGCCCTGAAAAATTACCAAAATATTTCTTTTAATCCTGAATTCAACACTGGATACGTTTGCCTCTAAACAAAGTGGATTCCTAGGCATAATGAATTTTATTTCACTGCAGTAGGAAAGGTAAGAGGTGTGACTGATAACCAATAAAGTCTAACTAGGAATGTGTGTTTCAGTTCTGAGTACTAGGCAGTGCTATGTGTACAGTTTTCATAGAAACGGATTAAAAGAAACGCTGAAGTAATGGCACATGGAAGAGCTATCAATCACACTTCGTTATCAGAAGGTATTGAATCACCCAAGGCTTTAGCATCAAGTGGACAAAGAAGTTCTTAAATTGAAGTGAAACTCTCTATACAGTTTTATGCTTCAGTACCTAACTAGGCAGGAACAAGAATACTGCAGGGTTCTCAAATAGTACCTAACAACTTTCTACAAGGTTCTTAATCACTGTAGTCATCTGCAAGTAAAATGAATACAGTCTCTCTTGAGAAAACCAACACTCCACTCAGTGATTAGTAAATGTCAGTAGAGTAATTGTTTGAAATGAAATTGGCTCCAGGGAAACCAACTGCTGTTTAAAAAGTAAACCTCCCTTTCCTAGTAATTTCCAGTTCCTTAGTCAAGTCAACAGGGTTGAATAATTAACTCAACAGGGTTGAAGAGACAACTCAATAGAGCTGTCATTTACTCCTACTCCCTGGTGTTGCCTTTGTTGAAGCCCATCCCCAAGTCACTCCTCGCTAAGAACTGCCATCATCAGCAGTCATCCAAAGTTAAGTACCTACAGGGCCCTGCAAATGACTCAAGTGAGGAAAGTTAGTTAGATTGGTAAACAATACAGAATGGTGGGAACTGTGGCAAAATGGTGAACCTCAGCAGTATTTAAAGAGGCCATGGATGTGTAACCTCAACCCCAACCAATTTTTGGCAAATGGAAATGTATACCCAAGATTGCCAGATCTTATAATTTTTTTTCAAAAGAAGCCAGAAATCTGAAATCTGTGAAAATGTCCGACTTTCAAATGTTGGCAACAACTTTTTAAACCCGTGCAAGACAAAACACTTCTGCACATGCACTTAGACTGCCATTTTGCAACCTGTTTCATGCTGTTTCCTCTTCTTTTCACACGTTACTACAATTTCATCAGTCAGGATAATAAGTGATAATAAAAAAATAAGGGTTTCAGGTGGTATTGGCACCCAAAAAGTTTTCCTATCTGATGAAATTGTAGTAACTGAGAATAACACGTAGATCTTCAGAAGGAAACAAGGGAAGCTGCCAGAAGTATTTTATCTCTTGAATAAATTCTCCTTGCTTATAGATCCTTATTACTATCAACATGGTTCATTTTTGTAGAAATTTTCTATTTCTAGACATCTGAACACTTCTTCAGGAATGAATGGGAATGTTGCCCTAAATTTGCCATTTTTTACTGAGCTATCATTGGAATATCTGGATGACTCCAAACCAAGACAAATAACTGAGCTGAAATGTAAGGAAGTTTTCAGCAATCATCAGAAGGAAAAATATTAAGAAAATAGATCCCCAAATCCATTTATTCGATAAATACTTATTGAGTGCTACTGTGTTTCAAACCTATGCTCTACACTGAGAATACAATGGTGAGCAAGACAAAAATTTTGTGTTTGCTCATGAAGGTTATGGAGGCACCTGCGGTAGAAACTTCTCAGGAAATACACTGTGAAAGGAAAAAGAACCAGAGAGAGTCACTGATGTTGTTAATGATCATGATGCTTTGTAGTAGCTGGGTTTGTTGCAGTAGCTGATTCTGTTTTAATGGGAAACATCAGTTTAAGTTTAAGAGGTTATAGGAAGGGACCAGGAATAGAGGAGACAAGATTGAAAACATAGGAGAGAGAGCAAATCAAAATATCCTGAGTAGGCACGGGAATATGGGATCCAGAGAACAGGTAGAGGGATTTACTCTTGGAGTAGAGAAAAGATGCCTCTTCGTTTTGCACTCGGGTCTTAACTAATAAAGGTGACCTAGGGACGACACTGAGAGGTCAATGCTATTGAAACGAAAGATTAATGTTACAATTCCCCTAGGAACAGAGGCACAACTCACCATGCAGCGCCATAGGAAGAACATCAGGTTTTGGTCAGGAGGCAGAAGACAGGAGCATGGGTAGCACTTTGGCCAAGACCTTTATTGGGGTTCCTGCAAAAAAAAGAAGGCAAGGTAGGGCAGAGTAAATGGTTTAGGATTGGCTGGATGGAATAATTTTGGCAGGCTTCGGGCTATAGGGGTGGTGTCAGTTGCTTTGTACCCGGCCCTGGGATGATTAAGGTAGAGGTATCTGTCTCTGGGATGTACCAGCCAGGTAGAGGAGATATGGCCCTGCATTGGTTAGCTTCTATGTCAAAAGCATGTTCCCAGCTGAGTCCTTTGCCAAGTCTAAGAATTGGCTAGCTCCAGGATGGGCAGTCTCTCCCATCCAGAAAAGCTTTCTGAGGATGTTAAAACATCATAATACACAGAAAATTTAAAATATGATTACTACACTCTTGAATTGTAATGTGAGACAAAGGAGGAGGAAAAGAATAAGTGGGGAGAGTCAAGTTCTAACATCTAGAAGGAAATTTGAGGGGCTCACTTTTTTGGACTCTATAATCTCTGTAAAGTAGGAAAGCAAGTCAGCTGCTGAGAGAGCCTGATTACTAGGCAAGGAGATTTGACAGTAGAGAAGATTGTTTTGAAAAGGGGCTTTGGAGATTAGGGAAAAGAACTGTTGGTAAGAGAAATGTAGTAGGATTGCTGTGCAATCAATAAGAAACTTTCTGCTTCCACTGATTATTTGCTTTCTCCTAATCTCATAAATAGCAGGTAGTTTTTGTCAGTCACAGCAAGTATTTTCAGCTTATTCATGTGGGCATCTGTTTCCCATCCTTCGCCCCATGATTATTTTAATAAATGAATACAAAACAACACTCCAGGGCAAATCTGCCTCATGAAATCTGAAAGGAAAGTTAAGTCCAAGAAACTGGTTTATAATGTTGCTAAAGAATAGAGTTCATAGACTCGCAGGTGCCGCAAGCATTGCCCAGTCCAATTGTCCTCCTATTGCCACCTCAGAGGGATGGTCATCAATATAAGGTGTCTCATAAAGTGCATCCAAGAGGTTGAATTTCTGAAGTACCAAAATAGCTTATCAAAGGAGATTTCAATAGAAGAAGTCCCCTGGCAAAAAAATCTCAGGAGAGTTTCTTCATGAAGTCATGAGTTGTATTTAGTAAATCAACACAAATTCTAGTGGACACTATAATTTAAAACTTCTCAACTATAGCTTTCACTGAAATGATGCTATGTACAAATGGAATTATAAATAAATAAATCATGGAATATAAATATCTATGTCTCATGAAAAACTGCTATAGAAAATCTGAATTTATAAAATAAATGAGTTAGAAGATGGTTATTTATTCTCTGAAATGAAAGCTTGCCTTTTTACAAATCTCCTACAGGAGCATATTCTTTTAGTAAAAATGTGAACATATTGGATCTAATGGACTCTCTTAAGGGAATTTTATCCTCAATCATCCCCGCTCTTTCATCTTCTACCTCCCTTGCTCTTGTTCCCATCTGGCTCCATCCCTTTCTACAAAAAAAAAAAAAAAAACACAACAGTTCAATTATGACCCATATTAAAATAAAACCAACAAACAAAAAAGTTTGACTTCTATGTAGATCAACAGAGATAGAGAGGTAAGTGGTTAGGTAGAGAGATGAATGGATAAATAAAAGGAGGGATAGATAGATGATACGTAGATAGGCAGATAGATTCTCATATTGTCTTTCATTTACTCATAAGTTACTTTAAAATATTTTTTCCACCACCAATTTCTTACTGCCCACTGAATTTCCTCTCTCTAGATTGTTATTGGCCTCCAGATTGTCAAATCTAATAGATACTTTTCCATCTTTACCTGAATCTGACAAAATTTATCACCATTTCAACAGCGTTTCTTCTCACTTCCAAGATTTTTTTTAAGAATCAGGAGACCATATGCTTCATAATTGCCTCATCCTCTTTAGGAAATCCAATTCCCCTTGACGGTGAGTACTTTAGGCATGGGTATATGATGCAGTTCTGGCCAATGAGATGTGTATTCATTTTCTATAGTTACTTTAACACCTTATCACAAACTTAGTGGCTTAAAACAGCATAACATTATCTTACAGTTTGGGAGGTCAGAAGTCCAAAATGGGTCTCACTGAGCTAAAATCAAGATGTTAGCTGGGCTCTATTCTTTCCAGAGGCTCTAGGGGACAATCCACTTCCTTGCCTTTTCCAGCATCAAGAGGCTGCCTGCATTCCTTGGCTCATGCCCCATTCCTCCATCTTCAAAGCCAACAGCATTGGACCAAGTCTCTCACACTGCCATCTCTCTGGTTCTCCCTATTCTTTCTCCCTCTTCCACTAATAAGATCCCTGGTGATTAAACTGGGTCCACCCAGATAATGCAGGATAATATCTCCATCTCAAGATCAGCTGATTAGCAACCTTAATTCTATCTGCAACTTTAGTTCCCCTTTGCAAAAAACCCAACCTATTCACAAGGTCCAGGGATTAAGACATGGACATCTTTGTTGTATTCTTCCTACAACAAAATGTGAAAGTCTGTTGGGCACTTTCTAGAAAGGTTTCTTTTGCTGATGTAAGAGACATGGGGGAAGAAACACTCCTCTTTCCACCTCTGGAAGTTGATGTTTGCATGTGCTGTCTAGAACTGTGGTCTTCATTTAAGATCATAAGATGAGCTGGTCTAGGTTGGTAAACCTTCATCATGAGAATAGCATATCATGAATTTATATATATACATATATATATGTATATATTCATGATACTGATGAACCACTGAGTAAACCAACCCAAGGGCAACTCTAACTCTATTTCTTGTTAGATAAGATAAAATTTGATTTTGTATATTCGTTTTGACTTGTGTTTTCTGTTTCTTGCAGCCCAAACATCCTAGCTGATACTTAACCTTACTACACTTTTCTGAGTGTTTGACAGATTTCCTTTTTGCATTTTGAAATGGTCACCAAGCTTCTGTGGGATTAGACTTCTGATTTCCTCCTACCCCTGAAGCCATTTCATCTGTTTCATTCAAAGGATCTTCTCTAGTAAGTCAGAAAGAGAAAAACAAATACCGTATGCTAATGCATATATATGGAATCTAAAAAAAATGGTACTGATGAACCTAGGGGTAGGGCAGGAATAAAGACACAGACGTAGAGAATGGACTTGAGGACACAGGGTGGGAAGGGGAAGCTGGGACGAAGTGAGAGAGTAGCATTGACATATATACACTACCAAATGTAAAATAGATAGCTAGTGGGAAGCAGCCGCATAGCACAGGGAGATCAGCTCGGTGCTTTGTGACCACCTAGAGGGGTGGGATAGGGCAGGTGGGAGGGAGACACAAAAGGGAGGGGATATGGGGATATATGTATATGTATAGCTGATTCACTTTGTTATAAAGCAGAAACTAACACACCATTGTAAAGCAATTATACTCCAATAAAGATGTTTAAAAAAAAAAAGGATCTTCTCTGCTTACACTTTTGAGTGTTAGTTTCACATGTGGATCCATTTCAGCTCTTCTCATCTCTATTCTCCCTAAGTGGACTCATTCTCTTCCAAGACTTTAACTATCCTTTCCACCCATATTCATATTTTCTACCTCTATTCTAGAAAATTCTGCTGACTCCAGAGTTGTGTTCCCACCTATCTGCTGCACACATCTGCTTGGACGTCCCATGGCCTCCCCTCTGCAACTCAAAATGTGACTCTGCCTTTTGCTCCTCCCTGAACTTTCTGATGTATCCCCCCACACCAATGAATGATTTCAAAACTTAATTCAGTTTCCACAGTTTCCACTCCTCCTTCTCACCCAGACACTCTCCATATTAAATTAATTATTAAATCTGTGCCCTCAACCTCCTTAAAATGCCTTTATCTTCCCCCCCTCCATACCTAGAGTCAAGAGTTTGGTCCCACATTTCTCACCCTACAAAAGTCATCTCATCAGCTCTCCCTGTATTCAAACTCCGCAATCCCTCCACCACAGCCCAGTGTCTCTATTGCTCATCCAGTGACCCTTCTGCAATTGAGATAAAGTCACATCCCTCCTTGCTTAAAATCCTTCCATGGAGTCCTGCAACTTTTAGGCTAAGAATAAACATCAACAAATGAAAGCAACAGTCGTGTAATGTAGATTCATCATATTACCTTATCTCATTTACTTTTCCAACCATCCTGTGAATTAAGTAGTATTACTACCCTTATTTAACAGATAAAAAACTGCAATTTAGAGAGCACTTATGACTCTCAAAGTTCACACAGCTGGGAAGTGTGACAGTTGGGTTTCATCCTAGTCATTCTAACTCCAGAACCCATGCTTACATGCTGCTTCTGTCTATCAAGAATGTCCTTCCTTTTTTATTTTTATTTTTTTTCATTTTCCTAATTGGTACCTCAACCTTCTACACTCAAGTATTTCCTCTTCCTTGCAGGTTTCTGCAGTCTCCCTCTACCTAATTTACAAGTTTCCCTCTTCAGTGGTCTCCTGGCATCCTGTACATACTGCTTAAAGTAATAACAGCTACCATTTCTTACCTTCTTTGCTATGTGACAAATATAGCAAAGTGCTTTAGATTTACAAACCTAATTCCCATAGAAAGCTATTAAGATATTTCAGCTTACAGATGGAAAAACAATGCCTGAGGTTATATAATGTTTTGGACAATTTGTTCTGTAGTCTGTGTTTGCTATGGACTGAATGTTTGGGTCCCCCCAGAGTTCATATGTTGAAAGCCCAGTGTGACGGTATTTGGAGGAGGTGTCTTTGGGAGGTGACTAGGTCATGAAGGCACAGTCCTCATACCTGGGATGAATGCCTTTGTAAAAGAAGCCCAAGAGAGCTCCCTACCCGCTTCTGCCATGTGAGGACACAAAGAAGAGACATCTGTCCATGAACTAGGAAGCAGGCTTCCTCCAGACACCGAATCTGTCAGTGTCTTTACCTTGGACTTCTAGCCTCAAGAACTACGAGAAATAAATTTGTTATTTATAAGTTACCCAGTCTATGATATTTTTTTATAGCAGCCCAAACAGACTAAGATAAAGTTCTACTTTCTTTTTTCCTTTAGAATACTTTGAGAGTGGGAACCACGCCTTACATGATTTTGAAGACCCAGGACCTGGGCAAAAACGAGCTTGTTTCCTGAATATTTGATAACTGAATGGACCATTTATTAAGAGATCTGTGACAGCACAGATGTATACGAATATAATAAATATGCTTTTGACATTTTATGTTCTGTTCTGGAAAACACAGAGCATGAAAATTTGATACAATGACGTATCCATTTCTGTCTCCACCATCCCCGCACCCCACTTTCCTGTGAGCTTATTAGTGCCATGAACCATGCCATATTCACCCTGGATTTCAAGTGTCTAGCGAAGGTACTCAACGAACAAACCCAAAAGTTAAGTGAATCATCAGAAATCAATGTTGACTTTCTCTCTCCATTTTATTATGCCACTAAATGCTCAAGACAGTAAGAAATCTTCATTAAATCTCCAGTACAACATGCAGCACAGCAGAAATTGGAATTACTACTTAGCTAAGTTTATTGTAGTTCATCACCATCCACCACAGTTCATCTGGTTTTTCAGAGGCCATATAGGTGAATTGAACAGGGATATGATCTAAGCACCACTCAATTATCCCAAGGCAAATAACGTGACAATATTAGCACCTTTGTCCCAGTTTGGAAAAAGCAAGATAAGAGTTCCACTTCAAAAAATATCAAAAAATATCAAAAAATATATTTCCCATAATGTTATTTTTGTAGCATTTATTTATCTTTATTTCTTATACTGGCATGCTATCAGGATGCTGATTTGTGAATTTATATCATACTTTGCCAAAAAGGTTATTAGCACTTTGATGGAGATTACACCTCATTATGAACTGTGCACACATATGAATGCTGTAAAATTGTTACAGTATTTCTGAGATATTCTAAATGTATACTGGAAAGTGGGATTGTCTCTTCAAGCAGAATCTCTAAAAGGCATCCAAGTTAGAGGCATTCTGAGCATCTCAAAAATAATAAATGTTAATTGGGTATCTGGGTATTGTGTACTAAGCAACTTTTAAGAATCCCGAGGGTGGCAGAGTTGGAAAGCAGAACTAATAGCCCTTGAAGAAATAAAAAAACAAAAGCACTTTCGGAGGAAAGAGGCACTGGTTATTGATTTACAGTTAACAGAATTTTTACTTTATTCCAAAGGAGACCAAAAGGGTAACAAATACAGAGAAGGACTTTGTTCCCAGAATAATGCTGGTGAAGCCATCCGATAGATAATGTGATTAGACCTGAAGTCCAGCATTTAGAAAGGTTGGAAGTTTGACACTGAGGAGGCCTTGTGTATTATCACCTTGAAGGTGCAAGATTACACAGGAGCAAGTTCAAAGGGAGTTCAGCAGAGAAAAATGGTTGTAACCTCAAAGTTCTGCAAATTGGTCCTAAGAAGTATCTATCAGTCAGTTGAAACAACCTAAATTGAGGAAAGGAGGCTTGATTGACATTTGATGGCTTTTTTTCTTTAATCTTTCCTTACAGGGAAAGGTCTTTTCCTTTCCTTCTTGTCTCTGCTCTTTTTCTCCAGTTCTTTATTTTTCTCTGCCTCTCTCTCATTTTGCCTTCTCTCTCTCCCTTCTTTTCAATTCACCTTCCTTTTTCCAATCTACATCCTCTTATTTGAATTGTCCCAAGGTACAACTTTAAAGATTTTTAAATAAAATAAATTGACAATAAAATAAATTATACATAAGTGTAAATAAAATAGATTTGTAATAAAATGGAGATTTGTAAATAACCAAAGTTGCATTCATTTAATAGTTTTCACTCTTCATTTAAAAAGTAGGTGAGGGACTTCCCTGGTGGCACAGTGGTTCAGAATCCGCGTGCCAATGCAGGGGACACAGGTTCGATACCTAGTCCGGGAAGGTCCCACATGCCATGGAGCAACTAAGCCCGTGCGCCACAACTACTGAGCCTGCGCTCTAGAGCCCACGAGCCACAACTACTGAAGCCCGCGTGCCTAGAGCCCATGCTCCGCAACAAGAGAAGCCACCGCAGTGAGAAGCGCGCGAACCACAGCCAACAGTAGCCCCCGCTCTCCACAACTAGAGAAAGCCCGTGTGCAGCAATGAAGACCTAACGCAGCCAAAAAATTTTTTAAATAGTAAATAAATAAATAAAAATAAAAAGCAGGTGAAACTAATGTATATTTTCCTACCACTCTAAAAAATCTACAGCAATTTGCAAGTTAAAAAAAATCTTATCTACTTCAATTTAGATTTGAAAGCTCATTTTTTTTACAGATCTAAGAAAATTGATTTTTCTGCTTGCAGACCTTCAAGGAAAATTGCCCTAAATTATCCTGTGTTTTAGTATATGTTATATAACACAAATGATCATTAATCAACACTGATTTCTTTCTTTGCTCTTTACTTCCAACATGATTGTACTATTTTTGAGTTTGCGTTCTCTTCTTCAATACAGGGAGTTGAGTCTTGAGTTATTAATCAATATTTTAAGTCTATTTAAAACATATTAAGTTGAGCTCTTAGAGAATTAGTTCAAATTCAACTTACAGATAGGTGTTGATTAAATTGAAGAACAACCAAAAAATGACATAAAATATGTGTAATAGTTGGCTTACAATTTTTCATGCAATAGGTAAATTTTAAGACCTAATTATCATTCTTTATATATTTGTGTTTCATCAATGAACTTGTATAGTTACTATCGTAGAGTTACTATTTATTGAACAATTCAATAGGCACGTACAGGAACTTTCCGCTACTTACTCCTGCTCCAGACTCTATAAGGTATTCTGAAGTGATGGCAATCCTGAAAATACCCAATCCTATCCCCAAATCTGGAGAAAAGAAAACTGTACACTTTCTATATCTTTTTTTTCCTTCAGCCTGGGGAAAAGTGTAAATGGTGATGAGGGAGGAAAGTGAGAATGTCAGAAAGTAAACAATGGGGTGACTTTCTCTGAAGGAAACAACAGCTTCGGTAATGTATGTTGTATAAGGGGCACACCTATCATGGAAATGGGACACACTCCATACTAGGAAGCGTGAATTCTGGTATCCAAAATTTTAAAAAATATCAGAAAAGAGCATCACTAGAGCTCCTAAAACACAAATAAAATGAAAATAAGTGGCATAGCAATTATGAAAACACACCAAAACAGTAAGAAAAAACCAAGAGATTTTAAAAACCAAACAACTAGTAGAAAACTGAAAGATATGCAAGACTGACCCAAAAAAAAACAAAGAAAGGAATGAAAAAACATTTGGAAACTTGGTTTCCTTAAGATAGACCATTCAACAAATGGAAAAGAATGTGTATATATTTGAGGACATGATACAAGAAAATTTATCTGAAATAAGTAAAAGAGATTTTTTTCCTTCTCCTAATCTTTTCAGATTAAAAGAGGACATTGTGACCTATAAAATTTAGTACAAAATGTTCGATGCTAACATGTGTCCTACTTGCACTGCCAAACTTTAAAGAGGAACAAAACATGCTTTACTCTTTTAGGCAAAAATATCAACCTATAAGAGGAAAAAAGCCTTCTCCTTTCTTGGGGAGACCACTTTTCTAAACACTAACTGTTGAAGACAATGGAAAAATCTCCAAAGATAGAGGTGGAGGGGGAGAGGAAGGGAAGAAATAGTGACCCATTGTTATATCCAGGCAAGACACGATTTAAGAAATTTAACAGCATGAAAAAAAACTAAGAATAAATACTATCCATATATCCTCCTTGAGGAAGGGAGGTGAGGGTGTGACAACTACTGGGTCAAATCAGTAAAGAATTCAGTGTGGGAGGAGCTGTGGCAAAAGCACTGATAGTCAGTAATGAGTCCATTTAAATACTATACACTAAACAACTCTAGGAATTATGGTTCAGGAGCAGTAAAGCTCATATATCTGTACAATGTAAAATATTGATAGAACTACTAAAAAGAGAGGTGAGGGAAGTGGAAATGGGAAAGTATGTAAATGTTAATGACCTGTTTATCAGAGCAGGAAAAAGTTAAAACTCTCTAAAAATGAAATATATGTGAAAAATATTGTCGCTACCTCTCAAGTTCCTCATACATTTTTTATTAACCTTAAAAGGATCTTTCAAGAAATAATAAAATTAAGAAATAATAATCTTTTAAGAAATAATGATTAAGAAGTACTTATTAAATTTAATCATTTCTTTAGCTTTACATAGGCCTTTTTCATTGTGTTAAATTCGGGTAAAAATAAATATAACATTTTATTTAAGAATAGTGTCTTTAACATAATACCATTATTTATGAAAGCATTTCTATCCACTCATCTATCCCTGTGACCACTTCTCTGCATAAATCTCCAGAGAAAGATATCTATGTTGATATACAAGTGATAAAACATGAACAACATTTCTATCTGGGTGGTGAAATTTGAGGGAATACTTTGTAAGTTTTTACCTTTGTGCTTTCCTGCGCACACAGCCAAGTATTCTGCAACATGTGAAGCCCATGTAAAAAGTTCTAAAATGCAAGGATTTAGATGATGTTTAGTCCATGCAGCTTCATGAAATAACTGTTGGGGGAGTTTTACTAAGTGATTAAGAGTGAAGCAAATAAATGGGGGAGGGGAGGCTCTAAATAATTGCTGCAAAATGGCTCACAAAACTGAATGGGAAGGTCAAAAGCTCAAAAAAAAACTGAAAGGAGAAAACATTTGTATTAACTTTTTACAGAATGTAAAATAAACAAATCTATAACTATGCATTGTATTTATGAAGGTCAAGAATTTGGTGGTACAGAGATGGGAGAAAGTAGAAGTGAAAATGTGTAGAACACACTTCATCTTAACCAGGTAAATATAGCTATGAATATACAGAAAATGGTTAAATAATTCATCTTGATTTTACAATTAGAGAAAATAATGCGAAATAAAGTTTTGAAATTTTTTGATTTATCACTAACAATTTAAACTGGCATGAAAGTGTAAATTGGGAGTCAATCCAGAATTATCCAAGCAATAGAATTATACTAAAAGGTTTTTTTTCTAACTAAAAATAGAGTTGCCATATGATCCAGCAATCACACTCTTGGGCATATATCCGAACAAAACTATAACTCAAAAAGATACATGTACTGCTATGTTCATAGCAGCACTATTCACAACAGCCAAGACAAGGAAACAACTTAAATGTCCATCAACAGATGAATGGATAAAGAAGATGTGGTACATATATACAATGGAGTACTACTCAGCCATAAAAAAGAATGAAATAATGGCATTTGCAGCAACATGGATGGACATAGAGATTATCATACTAAGTCAAGTAAGTCAGAAAGAGAAAGACAAATACCATATGATATCACTTATATGTAGAATCTAAAATATGACACAAGTGAACTTATCTATGAAACAGAAACAGACTCACAGACATAGAGAACAGACTTGTGGTTGCCAAGGGGGAGGGTGTTGGGAGAGGGATGGAGTGGAAGTTTGGGATTGGCAGATGCAAACTACCATATATAGAATGGATAAACAACAAGGTCCTACTGTGTAGCACAGGGAACTATATTCAATATCCTGTGGATAAACCACAATGGAAAAGAATATAAAAAAGAATGTATATATATGTATAAATGAATCACTTTGCTGTACAGCATAAATTAACACATTGTAAATCAACTATACTTCAATAAAAACTAAAAATTAAAAAAAGGATTTTTTAAGTGATTCTTCATTTTTTAATTATGCCATTATTTATTAAAGAATGCTTTGCTCTCAGGTGCTCACATGAGGATGATGTGATCTGACAGGTTGCATATAACTAGCTGCTAATGTCAATAGCAGCCTGATTCATGAGCTATTCAGGGTTGAAGATAATAGATGGGTCTTTCAGCCGCATTTAAAATTTTAATAGTCTCATAAAGTCCGTGCTACAAACATCACTTCCAAGTAGAACATATTTCAGATGTACAGTCAGAAAAGGAAATTGAAAGAAAAAGGCATCACAAACAAGTACGTATCAGTGATGGATCTTTACAAATGAGCTATTACGTCTACATCTACTTTATTTTCTCTAGATGTTGTCTTATAGAGAATGGACTTGAGGACATGGGGAGGGGGAAGGGTAAGCTAGGATGAAGTGAGAGAGTGGCATGGACATATATACACTACCAAATGTAAAACAGATAGCTAGTGGGAAGCAGCCGCATAGCACAGGGAGATCAGCTCGGTGGTTTGTGACCACCTAGAGGGGTGGGATAGGGAGGGTGGGAGGGAGATGCAAGAAGGAGGGGATATGGGGATATATGTATATGTATAGCTGATTCACTTTGTCATAAAGCAGAAACTAACACACCATTGTAAAGCAATTATACTCCAATAAAGATATTTTAAAAAAAAAAAGATGCTGTCCTGAAAACTCTTGATAAATGATTTTGCAACCTCCCTATCTGTAGAACAAAATAGAATTATCAGTAAATAAAAGGGCAATATATTAATATTAATGAAACTCTGTGCCATTTTAAAAGAAACCAGTAGGCTTTTTACCATGTAATTTTTCTTGAAAAAAAATCAGTAAGTAAAATCTATTTGTTGCCTGAAACATGTAAGGATTTATATAATTATTTTCCATTTCATGTAAACTCAGATATTTTTAGTTGACATCAAAGGAGGGTATATTCATATTCTGTAATGGATAACTATGATATGTGCAATAATTTTATTGAACAAGCATGATCATGGAATAAATGATAATGCAACTTTGTTTTCATCTCTCACTGTCTCTTAAAATTAATTTCATGAAGGTAGATTTTTCCTGCTATCTACACAAAATTCAGGGCAAGGTCCATGAATTCATTACTTTTAAATAAGAAAAGTGATACATTTGCTTCTACTCACAAAAGAGTTCAGTAATTTTTATGTTCAGTATAGTGCATAATCAAAATATTCAAAATTCATTTAAGTGATGGTGTCTCTCCTCTGATTTAGGCCTGCTGTAGCAGTAAATGTAAATAAGGAGGACGTGGTCAGGTTTTCCTTTTTCTTTCACCTGGCATTTTTACAATCAATTTTTACTCTCTCCTTCTCCATTTGCTATTGCATTTTCTACTACCTGCAGGATGAGAGGAGGCAAGAGAAGGAAAAGAAGCAAAAAGTTCTTACTTACAGATATGGCTGTGAAACGAAGCAAGTCCACTTCAGTCTTTGTTAGTGTTTAAAGCAGTCTAACATGGCACTATTTTAGGGTTTTCCCCCCCTTCCTGCTTTGCTATAGTTTGTTTATATCCAGTTCCTCTGTTGCAGGAAAATGCACATTTCTGACTGACGAATTTTGCCTCTTTCATCAACCATGTTAACAACCTACCTGTATAGATAAAATTTATAAATGGAGGAAAATACTTTTTGGATTTTCTACATGGTGGTGTTGAAAAATCTGCACTTTATTTAAAAACATCTACTTTCCTAATGTAGTAGAATCATCAGAAGCATGATTTTTTTAAATAAATTTATTTATTTTATTTATTTATTTTTGGCTGCATTGGGTCTTTGCTGCTGTGCTTGGGCTTTCTCTAGTTGCAGCGAGCAGGGGTTACTCTTCATTGCGGTGCGGGGGCATCTCATTGTGGTGGCTTCTCTTGTTGCGGAGCACAGGCTCTAGGCGCACGGGCTAAGTAGTTGTGGCGCATGGGCTTAGCGGCTCCGTGGCATGTGAGATCTTCCAGACCTGGGATCGAACCAGTGTCCCCTGCCTTTGCAGGCGGATTCTTAACCACTGCGCCACCAAGGAAGTCTCCAGAAGCATGATATTATCTCAGGTTTCTTTTCATTTATAGTCTTCAGAAAACATGATATTGAATTGTCTATGACTAATGATCTAAATTAAAGGGGCAGAATAAAATGTACTGACAATGAGCTTTTTTCCTGCAAAATTGACTTGTCACATTTACTTTATAAGAAATAGTTACTCTTCCCAAGAGAATGAAGACATCAGAACTTAGTCTTGTGCTCTTTAAGTTGACTTCAAGAACTGGAACTCTAGAAAAAGCTCCGAAAGCTATCCCAGGAAAATTAGAATGGACATTTCCCTAGTAGGGCATAACTTACAGAGATATTTCCCAACCCATCCCCTATAGCCCAATAAAAATAAAAACAAATTCAAGAACTGGAACTCTGTTACTAGCTTCCAGTTTTTAAAGTCATATTCTGATAGAAGCTTACTCATGCTAAGAAACACATGGAATTCTCCATCTATTTATTCCAGCTTCTGAGTAACAAGAATATTATCATTAATAATAATGTTGACATTCATCATACTGTGTAAACGTAGCTGGAGTTCAGTCTTCGGCATAAATTATAAACACATCCTGATAATGGTGATAAAACTAAGTAGTCAAATTCTTAAAACTCAAAAATAAGAAATCAAACAACCTCATGAAAAAGTGAGTCAAAACCCTTAACAAGACACGTCACCAAAGAAGATACAAAGATGGCAGATGGCACATAAGCATATGAAAAAATGCTCCACATCGTATGTCATCAGGGAACTGAAAATTAAAACAATATCACTGTGTACCTCTGAGAATGACCAAAATCTAGAACACTGACAACACCAAATGGTGAAAAGGTTGTGGAACAATAGGAACTCTCATGCATTCCTGGGGGGAATACAAAATGGTACAGCTACTTTGGAAAACAGTTTAATTGTTTTCTATAAAACTGAACATACTCAACATACAATCCACCAATCTTCCATGTCCTGGCTATTGTAAAGAGTGCTGCAATGAACACTGTGGTACATGACTCTTTTTGAATTATGGTTTTCTCAGGGTATATGCCCAGTAGTGGGATTGCTGGGTCATATGGTAGCTCTATTTTTAGTTTTTTAAGGAACTTCCATACTGTTCTCCATAGTGGCTGTATCAATTTACATTCCCACCAACAGGGCAAGAGGGTTCGCTTTTCTCCACACTCTCTCCAGCATTTATTGTTTGTAGATTTTTTGATGATGGCCATTCTGACCTGTGTGAGGTGATACCTCATTGTAGTTTTGATTTGCATTTCTCTCATGATTAGTGATGTTGAGCATCCTTTCATGTGTTTGTTGGCAATCTGTATATCTTCTTTGGAGAAATGTCTATTTTAGGTCTTCTGCCAATTTTTGGATTGGGTTGTTTGTGTTTTTTTGATATTGAACTGCATGAGCTGCTTGTACATTTTGGAGGTTAATCCTTTGTCAGTTGCTTCGTTTGTGAATATCTTCTCCCATTCTGAGGGTTGTCTTTTCGTCTTGTTTATGGTTTCCTTTGCTGTGCAAAAGGTTTTAATTTTCATTAGGTCCCATTTGTGTATTTTTGTTCTTATTTCCATTTCTCTAGGAGGTGGGTCAAAAAGGATCTTGCTGTGATTTATGCCGTAGACTGTTCTGCCTATGTTTTCCTCTAAGAGTTTTACAGTGTCTGGCCTTAAATTTAGGTCTTTAATCCATTTTGAGTTCATTTTTGTATATGGCTTTAGGAAGTGTTCTAATTTCATTCTTTTACATGTAGCTGTCCAGTTTTCCCAGCACCACTTATTGAAGAGGCTGTCTTTTCTCCATTGTATATCCTTGCCTCCTTTATCAAAGATAAGGTGACCATGTGTATGTGGGTTTATCTCTGGGCTTTCTATCCTGTTCCATTGATCTATATTTCTATTTTTGTGCCAGTACTATACTGTCTTGATTACCATAGCTTTGTAGTATAGTCTTAAGTCAGGAAGCCTGATTCTTCCAGCTCTGTTTTTCTTTCTCAAGATTGCTTTTGTTATTCGGGGTCTTTTGTGTTTCCATACAAATTGTGAAACTTTTTGTTCTAGTTCTGGGAAAAATGCAATTGGTAACTTGATAGGGATTGCATTGAATCTGTAGATTGCTTTGGGTAGTATAGTCATTTTCACAATGTTGATTCTTCCAATCCAAGAACATGGTACATCTCTCCATCTGTTTGTATCGCCTCTAATTTCTTTCATCAGTGTCTTATAGTTTTCTGCATACAGATGTTTTGTCTCATTAGGTAGGTTTATTCCTAGGTATTTTATTCTTTTTGTTGCAGTGGTAAATGGGAGTGTTTCCTTAATTTCTCTTTCGGATTTTTCATCATTAATGTATAGGAATGCAAGAGATTTCTGTGCATCAATTTTGTATCCAGCAACTTTACCAAATTCATTGATTAGCTCTACTAGTTTTCTAGTACCATCATTAGGATACTCTATGTATAGTATCATGTCATCTGCAAACAGTGACAGTGTTACTTCTTCCTTTCCCATTTGGATTCCTTTTATTTTTCTTGTCTGATTGCTGTGGCTAAAACTTCCAAAACTATGTTGAATAATAGCAGTGAGAGTGGGCAACCATGTCTTGTTCCTGATCTTAGAGGGAATGGTTTCAGTTTTTCACCATTCAAAACGATGTTGGCTGTGGTTTCATCATATATGGTCCTTATTATGTTGAGATAGGTTCCCTCTGTGCCTACTTTCTGGAGAGTTATTATCATAAATAGGTGTTGAATTTTGTCAAAAGCTTTTTCTGCATCTATGGAGATGATCATATGGTTTTTCTCCTTCAATCTGTTAATATGGTGTATCACGTTGATTGATTTGCATATATTGAAGACTGCTTGCATTCCTGGGATAAACCCCACTTGATCATGGTGTATGATCCTTTTAATGTGCTGTTGGATTCTGTTTGCTAGTATTCTGTTGAGGATTTTTGCATCTATGTTCATCAGTGATATTGGCCTCTAGTTTTCTTTGCGACATCTTTGTCTGGTTTTGGTATCAGGGTGATGGTGGCCTTGTAAAATGAGTTTGGGAGTTTTCCTCCCTCTGCTATATTTTGGAAAAATTTGAGAAGGATAGGTGTTAGCTCTTCTCTAAATATTTGATAGAATTCGCCTGTGAAGCCATCTGGTCCTGGGCTTTTTTTTGTTGGAAGATTTTAATTACAGTTTCAATTTCAGTGCTTCTGATTGGTCTGTTCGTATTTTCTATTTCTTCCTGGTTCAGTCTCGGAACGTTCTGCTTTTCTAAGAATTTATTCATTTCTTCCAGGTTGTCCATTTTATTGGCATACAGTTTCTTGTAGTAATTTCTCATGATCCTTTGTATTTCTTCAGTGTCAGTTGTTACTTCTCCATTTTCATTTCTAATTCTGTTGATTTCAGTCTTCTCCCTTTTTTTCTTGATGAGTCTGCCTAATGGTTTATCAATTTTGTTTATCTTCTCAAAGAACCAGCTTTTACTTTTACTGAGCTTTGCTATTGTTTCCTTCATTTCTTTTTCATTTATTTCTGATCTGATCTTTATGATTTCTTTCCTTCTGCTAACTTTGGGGTTTTTTTGTTCTTCTTTCTCTAATTGCTTTAGGTGTAAGGTTAGGCTCTTTATTTGAGATGTTTCTTGTTTCTTGAGGTAGGATTGTATTGCTATAAACTTCTTAGAACTGCTTTTGCTGCATCCCATAGGTTTTGGGTCGTTGTGTTTTCATTGTCATTTCTTTCTAGGTATTTTTTGATTTCTTCAGTGATCTCTTGGTTATTTAGTAGTGTATTGTTTAGCCTCCATGTGTTTGTGTTTCTTACAGTTTTTTTCCTGTAATTGATATCAAGTCTCATAGCACTGTGGTCGGAAAAGATAGTTGATACGATTTCAATTTTCTTAAATTTACCGAGGCTTGATTTGTGACCCAAGATATGATCTATCCTGGAGAATGTTCCACGAGCACTTGAGAAGAAAGTGTATTCTGTTGTTTTTGGATGGAATGTCCTATAAATATCAATTAAGTCCCTCTTGTTTAATCATATAAAGCTTGTTTTTCCTTATTTATTTTCATTTTGGATGATCTGTCCATTGGTGAAAGTGGGGTGTTAAGGTCCCCTACTATGATTGTGTTACTGTCGATTTCCCCTTTTATGGCTGTTAGCATTTGCCTTCTGTATTGAGGTGCTCCTATGTTGGGTGCATAAATATTTACAATTGTTATATCTTCTTGGATTGATCCCTTGATCATTATGTAGTGTCCTTCTTTGTCTCCTGTAATAGCCTTTATTTTAAAGTCTATTTTTTCTGATATGAGAATTGCTACTCCAGCTTTCTTTTGATTTCCATTTGCATGGAATATCTTTTTCCATCCCCTCACTTTCAGTCTGTATGTGTCCCTAGGTCTGAAGTGGGTGTCTTTTAGAGAGCATATAGATGGGTCTCGTTTTTGTATCCATTCAGCCAGTCTATGTCTTTTGGTTGGAGCATTTAATCCATTCACGTTTAAGGTAATTATCGATATGTATGTTCCTATTACCATTTTCTTAATTGTTTTGGGTTTGTTATTGTAGGTCTTTTCCTTCTCTTGTGTTTCCTGCCTAGAAAAGTTACGTTAGCCTTTGTTGCAAAGCTGGTTTTGTGGTGCTGAATTCTCTTAGCTTTTGCTTGTCTGTAAAGCTTTTGATTTCTCCATCGAATCTGAATGTGATCACTGCTGGGTAGAGTAATCTTGGTTGTAGGTTTTCCCCTTTCATCACTTTAAATATGTCCTGCCACTCCCTTCTGGCTTACAGAGTTTCTGCTGAAAGATCAGTTGTTAACCTTAAGGGGATTCCCTTTTATGTTATTTTTGCTTTTCCCTTGCTGCTTTTAATATTTTTTCTTTGAATTTATTTTTTGACAGTTTGATTAATACATGTCTTGGCGTGTTTCTCCTTGGATTTATCATGTATGGGACTCTCTGTACTTCCTGTACTTGACTATTTTCCATGTTAGGGAAGTTTTCAACTATAAGCTCTTCAAATATTTTTCAGACCCTTTCTTTTTCTCTTCTTCTTCTGGGACCCCTATAATTTGATGGTTGGTGCATTTAATGTTGTCCCAGAGGTCTCTGAGACTATGCTCAATTCTTTTCATTCGTTTTTGTTTATTCTGCTCTGTGGCAGTTATTTCCACTATTTTGTCTTCCAGGTCACTTATCCGTTCATCTGCCTCAGTTATTTTGCTACTGATTCCTTCTAGACTATTTTTAATTTCATTTATTGTGTTGTTCATCACTGTTTGTTTGCTCTTTAGTTCTTCTAGGTCCTTGTTAAATGTTTCTTGTATTTTCTCCATTCTATTTCTGAGATTTTGGATCATCTTTATTATCATTACACTGAATTCTTTTTCAGGTACACTGCCTATTTCCTCTTCATTTGTTTGGTCTTGTGGGTTTTTACCTTGCTCCTTCATCTGCTGCATATTTTTCTGTTTTCATATTTTGTTTAACATACTGTGTTTGGGGTCTCCTTTTCACAGGCAGCAGGTTCATAGTTCCCATTGATTTTGGTTTCTGCCCCCCAGTGGGTGAGGTTGGTTCAGTGGCTTGTGTAGGCTTCTTGGTGGAGGGGACTGGTGCCTGTGTTCTGGTGGGGGGGGCTCTACCTTGTCCTCCTGCTGGGCAGGGCCGCGTCCTGTGGTGTGTTTTGGAGTGTCTGTGAACTTAATATGACTTTAGGCAGCCTCTCTGCTAATGCGTGTGTTTGTTTTCCTGTCTTGCTAGTTGTTTGGCATGGGGTGTCCAGCACTGGAGCTTGCTGGCCATTGGGTGGAGCTGGGTCTTAGTGCTGAGACAAAGATCTCTGGGAGAGCTCTCATTGATGATATTACCTGGGCCCAGGAGGTTTCTGGTAGTCCAATATCCTGGACTCAGCCCTCCCACCTCGGAGGCTCAGGCCTGACACCCAGCCAAAGCACCAAGACCCTGCCAGCCACATGGCTCAGAAGAAAAGGAAGAGAGAGAGAGAAAAAAAAGAACAAACAGAACCCTAGGACAAATGATAAAAGCAAAACTATACAGCCAAAATCACACAAGGAAGCATACATATACACACTCATAAAACAGAAAAAGGAAAAAAAAAAAAAAAAAAAAATATATATATATATATATATATATAAAAGAGAGCAACCAAACCAATAAACAAATCCACCAATGATAATAAGCACTAAATACTATACTACGATAAACATAAAACCATAAACAAATTAGTCACAGAAAGCAAACCCCAAGTCTACAGTTGCTCCCAAAGTCCACTGCCTCAATTTTGGGAACATTCATTGTCTATTCAGGTATTCTTCAGATGCAACATTTATTAAGTTGATTGTGGGGATTTAATCCGCTGCTCCTGAGGCTGCTGGCAGAGATTTCCCTTTCTCTTCTTTGTTCGCACAGCTCCCAGTGTTCAGCTTTGGATTTGGCCCCGCCTCTGCATGTAGGTCGCCTGAGGGCGTCTGTTCCCTGCCCAGACAGGAGAGGTTTAAAGCAGCATCTGATTAGGGCTCTCTTGCTCAGTCAGGCTTGGGGGAGGAAGGGGTACAGTAATCATAATTGGAATGTGGGGTAAGCCTGTGGCTGCAGAGGCTGGCATGACATTGCAACAGCCTGAGGCACACCATGTGTTCTCCCGGGGAAGTTGTCCCTGGATCTCAGGACCCTGGCAGTGGCGTGCTGCACAGGCTCCCAGGGAGGTGTGTATGGTGACCTGCGCTTCCACACAGGATTCTTGGTGGCAGTGGCAGAAGCCTTAGCGTTTCATGCATCTCTGGGGTCCAAGCTGACAGCCATGGCTCGTGCCCGTCTCTGGAGCTTGCTTAGGTAGTGCTCTGCCTTCTGTGGGCACACTGGGAAGGAATCCCCTTTCCTTGTGCACCCTGAAACAAAGGTATCTTGCCTCTTCGGCAGCTCCAGACTTTTTCCTGGACTCTCTCCCGGCTAGCTGTGGCGCACTAGCCCCTTCAGGCTGTGTTCACGCAGCCAACCCCAGTCCTCTCCCTGGGATCCGACTTCCAAAGCCTGAGCCTCAGCTCCCAGCCCCAACCCGCCCCGGCAGGTGAGCAGACAAGCCTCTCAGGCTGGTGAGTGCTGGTCCGCACGATCCTCTGTGTGGGAATCTCTCCGCTTTGCCCTCTGCACCCCTGTTGCTGCGCTCTCCTCCGTGGCTCCAAAGATTCCCCCCCACCCTCCTCCCATCCCCACAAGTGAAGGGACATCCTAGTGTGTGGAACCTTTTCCTCCTTCACAGCTCCCTCCCAGAGGTGCAGGTCCCATCCCTATTCTTTTATCTCTGTTTTTTCTTTTTTCTTTTGCCCTACCCGGGTACGTGGGGATTTTCTTGCCTTTTGGGAAGTCTGAGGTCTTCTGCCAGCATTCAGCAGGTGTTCTGTAGTTGTTCCACATGTAGATGTATTTTTGATGTATTTGTGGGGAGGAAGGTGATCTCCACGTCTTACTCCCCCGCCATCTTGAAGGTCTCTCTGTGCCTTCCTCTCAATTTTCTGTGAACCTAAAACTGCTCTAAAGAAATGTCTTTTTAAAAAACTAATCAGTCATACCACATAGAAATCGAAATGATAATAACTTTAGAGTTAACAGCTATAGAAACTTTTGACTAAGTTTACTTATAAAGCTGAATAGCATTATAAAAAAGAATATTTATTGTGCCCCCGACTTTTATGATGATGTCTAAATTCAAAATGACAACTTTATTTTTGCTAATAATCACAAATTTATGAACCTTTATTGATGTAGGTAGGTAGATTCATTTATTCATGGAAATTTTAAGGTGAAAAATCTTAGGTGATGTAATGCATGTAATATTATAGCTGATATTTTCAGGCTGTGGAAAGCTGTATCTGCAAATAAAACCATTAATCAAGTTGTCCTTGAAAATGGCAAGTTTTACACCTATAGCAGGATATTTACTCTATTAATCAGTCAAATGTGATCTTTCTTAAAACTATCAAAATATGTTGCAAGGAATACTGTTGTTTGTTTTTGTAAAAATCTGCTTTGTATCATTTTTCTGTTACCTTTTTAGTAAGAATATTTACCATAGCATTCTAAAAGTGAACTTGAGTGAACAAAACACTGGAACGAAAATTTTTTAAAATATGGGGTCTCTCGTTTACATGTTACCTTTGAGGGAGGATCCATTAGACTACAGTCTATCAAAAAAAAGGGGAAAGAAGGAAGGGAGGGAGGGAGGAAGGGCAGAGGGAGGGAGAGAGGGAGGAAAATGTGATAATCCCAGGAAATAATCTCCATGTGATAATCTTCATGTCACAGAGTACAAGGAAAGCCAGACCAGATATGACCTGAAGACTCCCATCATACCTTTTGTCTGTGGGAAAATTCACTCATCAATTTCTTAATTTAGAGAATATCTCAATAACTAAAGTGTTATTAAAATAAAAATATTAACCTAGGAATTCACAAAGAGAAAAATAAATCACAAATAATTCTAGAGTTGTCTCATAGACAGCAGAGCTTTTCCAATTTCATCAGCACACTTAATCTTTATATGCCAATCTCTACTCCTCCCCCACTAATGCTAAAAGTACTCAGGAAAGAATCAAAAGAATGAAGAACGAAAAGAGGGAGAAAGTAGGAGGGAATTAAATGGAGAAGGTAGAGGGAGAATTTTAGGAGAGGAAAGTAGAAAAGAAGGACGGAAAGAAAGACTGAAGGTAGAGAGGCCAGGAAGGAGGAAGGGAGAGAGGAAGGAAATGACCCTCCAAGAAGGAAGGAATGGACATCAATTTGACTTACTCTTTGTGACTCAGAATTTAACTAAACACTTGATGGACTGTAAGGAAGGGAGGGAGGAAGGAAAGAAGGAAATACTAGAAAATCTCTTTATCTTGCAAGTTGTGTCTTATGGAGAATTTAAAACGTAGCTAAAACTTTATAAAGTATTTGAGAGGTCTTAGATTAAAACTAAAATAAAGTGGCAGCACCAAGGAGTTTTAAGGGTTATAAATCAGAATTTTAAATCAACAGAAATTGCTGTTGGGAACGTATCTGTTGCTCTAGAAAGTAATTACAGCTCTGCGTCATCTTGTCTTATGCAATACCTTGGAGGATGGAGTCTGAATAAACTATTGTGATTGGGTTTTTATAAAATATGCTTAAAGGTAAATTTTAAAGCAGTAAAATTTTACTTTATTCTAGAGCTCTTAGAAAAATCATTTTTCCCACAGCCAGTATGCGATCAGCCAGTAAAAATGCAAACATATACACAATTATTGATGGTTCATTTCCTACCCTTCTCCCTGGCACGTAAGCCACTCAAACACACTAACAGAGGTCAAATCCTTTGCAGTTACCCCAACCCAATGAGCTCATCCTGCAAAATATCTCTCTCTTCCCAACCCAATAGCATAGACACTTAGAATTTAACTTCAGTAACTTAGTAGAAGAGAAATTACCCTAAATGTTTGAGAGATAAGACATTTTTATTGACTACATTTTCCAAATAACTTAGTAGTAACTCAGAAAGTCCTATTTTAATCCAACTCTGCAACTGAAAATCTTCCAAATGTGACACAATATCATGGAAGCACATTGCAAGACATTGCTGTAGGAGTGAAGAGTGTTAGAAATTTTTATGAATCCTACTTAGGACACATTTGCTTTTATTCCCATCCCTATTAGTTCTTTCCATTGTTTGCCCCTTCTGTGGAATTGAGTCTGCAGGTAACTGAATCTTTATTTTATGAGTAGAAAGAAAGTACTCTGCAGAAAGGGATTTGCAGAGTACAAAAAGGGGGGCTATAACTGTATTTGTTTGTGATTATTGAGAAGTGAATTGCTCCTTAATGATTTATCAGATCTTATAATATATCATTATGTAATATATCCCTCTTTTTACAGATGAGGAAACTGAGGAACAAAGAGGTATTTACTGCTAATGGATAGCAGTGGGCTTTTCTTCCTGTTCTTTCTACCAGTTCAAAAAGTAAGGGCTTTACATATACACACTATTATCTATAAAATAGATAACTAATAAGAACCTGCTGTATAGCACAGGGAACTGCAGTCAATGCTCTGTAATGGCCTATATGGGAAAAGAATCTTTAAAAAAGAGTGGATGTACGTATATGTATAACTGATTCAATTTGCTGTACACCTGGAACTAACACAACATTGTAAATCAACTATACTCCAATAAAAATTAAAAAAAAAAAGGAAGGGCATTAGCCACTATTGAAATCAAAGACAGCCTTTTTAAAAGTTTTTTAATAATAATATTAATACTTAATATTTTTGATTTTTATTATTTGTTTAAAATAGAGTTATTTTCGGTTCCTGGATTCAAATTGTGTGTGGGTGGGGGGAGGGTTTCCACCAGCACCAGCAAGCAATGCTCTGTAGGTATCCTCCAACTAGGTGTCCTACAATTCAACTCAGTTCAACTCAATTCTGACACTATCTTCCCAGAGATAATGTCAGATCTCACAATTTAAGGGTTCAATCCTATAAGATTGCACGTCCCACTCAGATGCCAATTGCAAGCCCAGAGTACTGCCTGTGCTTCTGACTGGCTACTGATTGGAGGTTCCCACTACATTCTCCTTGTTCTTTAGACACCAGTCGCCAAGTCCAGGTTACTCGTACTGTACTTCTGACTAATTTCCTAGAGCAGCTCACAGAACTCAGAGGAACCTACTAAATTTGCTTACTACGTTACTGGTTTATTATAATGGGGTATAACTTAAGAACAGCCAGATGGAAAAGATGCATAGAGCAAATTATGCTGAATGGGGCATGGAGCTTCTATGCCCTGTTCAGGTGCACCACTTTCCCAGGACCTCTATGTGATCACCAACCCAGAAGCTAACCAAACTCCATCTTCTGGGGTTTTTATGGAGGCAGAATTGATTAAATCACTGGACACTGGCTGCAACCTTAGCCTCTCCCCTTCCGGGAAGTTGTGGGGTGGGACTGAAAGTTCCACTCCTCTAATTATGAGGTTGGTTCTCATGGCAACCAGCGGCATCCTTAGGTACGGTCCAAAAGTGACCTCATTAACATAACAAACTATGTTGCTCTCTTCACTTAGGAAATTCTAAGGGTTTGAGTAGCTCTGTGCCAGAAATGGGGGCAAAGACCAAATACATATTTCTTATTGTAAACAACAATATCACAATAGTGAATATTATATTTTTTTCAACAAGCACACCATAAGCAATTAAAGAATTCAGAAGCAAAGTTTTTTTTTTCTTGGAAGTTTCAATAGTATATAATTGATTGCAGGTTTACAACTGACACACTTTCATACGAGCTATTTAATTTGATCCATTAAATACTGTGGTAAAGTAGGCAGGATATTATTATTACTTTTATTTTACAGATAATGAAACTAAGGGTTTCTGTTAATTTCCTAAAGTCTCAGAATAATTAGGTTGTGAAACCGAGACATAAAACCAATCCTTCTGACTCCACATTCAGTGCTCATGACAATCAACCTGATTCCCTTTTATTTAATGTGAAACTAATTTCCGTGAGAATGCACATGGAAACATTTATAAAGTATTTTAAATGCTTCAGA